>NC_088926.1:13925000-14100000 GCF_038396675.1 Hydra vulgaris | reverse complement strand
TTTTGATATTATCTCTAAAGATATGAGAATAATAAATATGAGAATCAATAAACATTAGTCATGTGCAACTTCAACCTTTTAGTTGAACTATGATAAATTTTTTTATCTGTTAAAATTTTTAATTCATTTTTATAATCTTATTTATTTATAATGTTTATCATTGTTTGTAGAGTTACATTTTGAAGATCCTGATTTTAATGTAAGATTTTTAATTTTATATTCTGATCATCAAATATAAGTTTTTTTATTTTTATATTTTAATTTAGTCATTATTGAATGAATGCTGATGGAAAATAAAAGTTCAAAGTTGATAAGGAAATTAAAACTTTACTCTATGATTAATTATATAACCCAGAATTGCCACTGTATTGTAGATATGGAAACTCTACAAAGGAGAAGCTTGTTTAAATTTGAAACTTCAAAGTACTAAAGTTTGATAATTTAAAAATTTATAAGCTTCTTTTCTAATTTTTAATTTTGGTTAATTTGGCCATGAGTTAAAGTAGCTTATTATGGCTACTTTAACTTAATGCAATAATGGTAGTATAGGGAAACATAAAGGCAAAACTAAAATGATAAAGCTATAAACAGTTAATAAAAGATAATGAATAATTTAAAGAAAAATATATTAAGATGCAGAACAATATTTTACCTCTTTGATAACAAACAATTTATTTCATAGAAATGAAAGGTTTTCTGAATTGAATAGTATAACATGTCTTTTAGAAGTCAAAGTGAAAAAAGCAAAAATATGAATCAAAGTTAAATTACCTCATTCTTCATGGAAGATAATATTACTATTGATTTAAAACTATTTGCTAAGAGTGATTAAGTAAAAACTTTATGTGTAAGTGAAGGTAGTTTTCCCTATCTATAAATATTTCCATGGATTGAAAAAACTAAGACCCTTTAAATTGTTTTTGTTTTTAAATTGTTATTGGTTAAACATCATCATCAGCATCTTTTGATCACTAGTTAAAGTAAAACACACACACACACACACACACACACATATATATATAATAATAATAATAACACACACATATATATATATAACTTCATATAGTTCATGTTGTTATGATGAAATATGTTTTAAGTGCCATAACAAATTTAAAAATTGTAACTTGTAAAACAAATCTGAAATTATTTATTTTTACAGATGGATGCTGACTTTGTTCCCACAGTAAAATCAAAAAAGAAAAAGAAAAGCAAGTTTGAAGAAGCATTATTAAGAAAAAAACCTGTTTTTAATCCAGGCGAGTTTTAATAAAATATCTGTAATTTTAATTAGATTAATTTTAATTTTAATTAGTTGGATCATTCTAACAGGTTTTTGTCAAAAGTTTATGTTTTTAAACTTAAAAAAAATTTCACGTAATTAAATTTAATTTGCATTAACAAATAATTTAATTTTTTCAGGAATAAATAGAAATATTTACTTATAATAAATACTTTATGCATCATCAGTTACTAGTATTATATAAGTATATATGCCAAAAATTTATATATATATATATATAGATATATATATATATATATATATGTATATATATATATATATATATATATATATATATCCTACATCATATTGATGTAGTGTATAGATTTTTTTTAAATTTTTTTAATGTTTTATTTGCTTAGTAGACATTAGAAAATATAAAAGTTTCAAATTTTTAAATAATTAAGTTTTGAAGTAATTAAGCTTGGATTAAATAACTTTAGAACTTCAATCTTTTCTTTATATATAAACATATATATCTTTTTTTTTCTTTATATATAAACATATATATAAATATATATATATATATATATATATATATATATATATATATATATATATATATATATATATATATATATATATACATATACATATACATATATATGTATGTCAAGTCATGTCAGGAAAAGCCTGCAACTGCATGCCTTATATGCCCACACATTTACCATTTTGTATTGGCAGCTTGACCAACTTGGCCACGGTGCATTTGCAAGTTTTAAAAATCAGCATGTTTAAAAAATGCGCTGAATAAATAATTGTAAGCATAAACTAAAATTAAAAATAAACAAACTATAAACTGAAACAAGAAATAAAAACTAAAAAAAAAAAAAATGTATGAAGCTAAACTAAAAAGATCAAAATCTTAACAAATGATAAATTAAATAAAAAATGAACCCGAAGTCTTTATTTTAATTTAAAAGTGTTTCACTTCATAGAATTAAGAAAAGATTGAAGTTTTAAAGTTATTTAATTCAAGCTTAATTACTTCAAAACTTAATTATTTAAAAATTTGAAACTTTTATGTTTTCTAATGTCTACGAAGCAAATAAAACATGACAAAAATTAAAAAAAAATTTATACGCTACATCTGTATGATGTTGAAAAATTATTAGCTTTTGAATACTGTGACGCTTTTAAATTAAATTAATAATGTTTAAACTATTAATTGAAATGCTTCTAAAATAAAAAGTAAATTATTTTTATGCTTTTACTTTTTCTGGTTTATCTTTTATTTTATCATTCGTTAAGCTTGTTTCTCTTTTCAGATTATGGTTTATTTTCATTTTTCTCTTTAAAATAGTTTGTTTTTTTCAGCACATATTTTAAAACGCGCAAAATATCAAAATATGCAAAATACTGTGGCTGAATTATTTAATTAAAAAAAATAAAGTGTATGGTCATATAACAGGGCTGTTTTACTTAATGTAAAAGAGAGTGTGACACCACAAGTTTATTTAAAAAAAAATATTTTCGCATAAAAACTATAAAAGTTAACTAACTTTAAAGTAATAGTTTTTTTTCTATAAATGTTTTTATCTACGAATAAAAAGTATATATATAAAAGATCAATATTTCCTTTTTTAAATAGATATTTATATTATGTGGAATAAAAATAAATATTGTTTAAATATTTTTAATGATTTAGAATCACTTTTCTGTTTTTCGCTTATTTTACAGGAAACCTTTCTTAGGCCTAAACTAAGGTTTGATAAATTATCTCTGAGCTTTATGGTTGAAACTTGAACACTTAGCTATGAATACCCATTCTTTGTGATTCCTTTGTCATCCTTGTGATTTTTCAACAAAAAGAATATTTTTAAAGCATTTATATTTTTTAATTTATTACTAATAAATGCAAAACGTAAAATTTTTGATGGATGTTGTTGAAATTTCAACCTTTTATGCAAATGAAAATAAAAAAAATTATTTTATGTACCTTCAGTTATGTTATCAAATATGTTTGATAACATAATTAAATATTTATTCTTTTTAGTTTTAGGTGTACATTTGTGTTGTTGTTTTATAGTAATGATATAACCTTTAATGCCCAATTCATTATAACCTAAATAATATAACCTTTAATGCCCAAGAAATAGCTTGGGACTTCAAGTCCCAAGCTATTTTGTTTCTGCGAGTCAAATTTTGAAGTAAAAAATAAACAAAGTAATGCAGTTGAGTTGTTAAGTCCACTTTTATTTGTTAGTTAATATTATTTCATTTGCTTGTATTATATTTATTATATTATTAAAGTCAATTTTATTTCAATAACTATGAATTCAACTAAGTGGGAAATTTTAAAACAATACTTTGGATGAAATAAGAAGTTTGGTAAAATGTGCCTAAATTCTATTTTAAAGTTGTCAATTCTGAATCATCAGATCCATATTTTGATGTGCATTTATTTTTTATGAATTAGAGTTCAGATTGTCATAAGAATATTGTCCTTATCCTTGGGCATTATGCCAATAACATTGCAAAAGTTCAGTTGTTAGATTTTAAATTAAAAGGCAAAAAAGTTAGCTTGTTCTTGGGTGGAGATTTTCATTTCATTAATGGTGTTCTGAGACACCAGGGTTTAGCTGCCAGGTTTTCTAGTTCTGCAGATCTTGTTAAATTGAATTCTCTAAGAAACCAGGCCTCTATGCTTCGCACACCTGCTATTTATAAGATCCCAAGGAGACCAATATAATCAAACTCTGGAAAGTTTTTTTTTTTCTTTTTTTATATACATCTTCCCTTCCAACAAGGCCGCAAGCAACCACTATAGTGTTGAACTATAGCAACCACTATAGTGTTGAACAACCAGTATAGAGTTGGAAGTTACTGGAAGAGAAAAGATAAAGTTTTTAGAGCAAGATAACGATTGACAGCCGACTTGAAAGATTGCAAATTATATAAATCAGGAAAGCAAAATGAAGGAAGCGAATTCCAAAGAACTGATGTTTAAGGAAAAAAACTAGACAAATAAGAGTTTTTAGAGCACTTAGGAACAGTCACAGAAAAAAGATGAGACTTAATTGAATGATGAGTAAATTGAGAATGAATTTTAGTAGAAGGCATAAAAGACACTAGCTCTTTAGAGCAGTGCCCATTATAGTATTTTTAGACAAGAGAAAGAGAAGCAATGTTACAATGATGTGATAATAGTTGGAGGCTGCAAGAACAGGTCCAACTATGTTTACAGTGCGTTTTTGCACCTTGTCTAAAAGAGAAAGAGCATAATTAGAAGATCCGCCTCATATATGGTAACAGTATTTCATAAAAAGAATGTATTTGGGATTTATAGAGATAAAAAATAGAATCCAGAGTAAGAAAGTGTTGAACTCGATAAAGAGATGCAACTTTAGCAGATGCAAATTTTGGAATTGTTTGATATACGGTTTCCAAAAAAGATCGGAAATAAGAGCTAATCCTAGAAGATGAAGGGTAGATGACTCATCGAGTACATTACCATTCATAAATATAGAAAGATCTAAATTATTGCGATAATGATTGGCTGAAAAAAGTTGAGTTTTATCTGAATTAAAGTTCATCAGCCACTGTGAGCCCCATGCTGTAGTAGAAGTGAGATCCTTTTTATGCTCAGATGCCCCCTCAAAGCAATCAAAGAGTATTGGCTTCTTATCATGACAAGAATAAATGGTAGTATCATCAGCAAACAATGCCACCTTAGATGTGAGAATATCTGGAAGATTGTTAATGTAAATTAAAAAGTGTATAGGGCCAAGGATTGAACCTTGAGGAACCCCTGAAGTTACAGGATATGAATAAGAGTGCTGTCCATCGAGGACAACTTTTATACTTCAATTTGAAAGGAAGAACACAAAAATCATAAAGTGTTACCAGATACACCTTAAGAAGAAAGCTTATGGAGAAGACCTACTGTAATTATTGCTACTGTGATTTTTTTTATAACTTTAGATAATGTAGTGCCTCCTGTTTTGCATATTGTGTTAGGAATAGTGTTAAAACTGTATAAGTTAGTGGAGTGTAAGAATTTAGATTGTCAGACTGATTTATCTTTATCTCAAAATGAGAAAGCAAAAGCCAGTGAGTTGTGGGCTGCTAAAAGCATTGAAATCTTTGATAAAGCAGAACCTTTGCTTTTATTAACCAATTTGTAGACATTGCGAATCTACAGGTGCGATGGTTAGCTTGTAATATAAATAATTTTTCTGAATTAGAACGCATATCTCAAAACTCTTCTAATAATTAAAAAAACAAATTGTAAACAGCAAGAAATGTATGCTAGTATCAGGAGTTCAATTACAAATACTTTTGTTATATTTGATGCAGGTAATCTGTGCATTATATTTGATGCAGGTAATGCTTGAACTAGACTGAGCAATGAAAGCCCACAGAGAAATATGAAACATTTCTGTTCAAAAAACTTTTTATATAAAGGAGGATAAGTAATAAAAACAAAGAAAAACAAACAGATGTTCAGAATAAACTCAGATTTATTTTAAGAAAAACTAAGGTTATACACAATCATAGTCAACAGTAGTTTTATCGTTAAAGTATACCTAAAACAAAACAGGACACATAAGTAAACATAAATCTTTATCAAATACAAATGTTTAACTTACTTTAACACAAATATACATATAGATATCACAAATATGCATAGAGATATCACTGTTTAAAATAAATATAAAAACATTTTGTATGTTTGTGTAATGTTTTTTAAATATTTATTGTCCTTTATTATATTTAGTATTGATTTTGTATACTAAATGCTTATTCCATTCTTATCTTCAGCAGTTTTTTATAATCTACTTCTGCAGTTATATATAGCTTTACAATTTGTTTTAGTTAAATTGTAAGGTAAATTTAAATCTTGCCTCTGGGTAATGAATAGAATAAAAAAAAATTTCTTTACCTAGTATTAACTGGTTGTACTAAGATAGCTCACTACTTAAAAAAGTTATACTTGGACCAAATGATTATAAAACAGTTTTTTGTTTATGAGAATAACAACAAGTTATCAAACAATTAGAGTTTAGCTATATGTATATTGAAATAGATAGAGCTTGTTTTTTTCATAAAAAGAGTATTATTGATCCAAGTGTCATAAAATTATTCTATTACCTAAAGCAAGGACAATTCAAAAATCTATACTATATTATGGTCATGTAATAATATTATTAAACTTTTTCCTGATTTTTTTTTATTAAATAACATTCATACACCTTGTTAAAATTGTATGCACTAAAAAAATTTTTTTTTAGACGAGGAGACATGCTTTGTTACTTGGGATAATTTATCTAAAATTGAACTGTGGTTTTATTTTGTAATGCAGTGAATTTTAATTAAAAATGTTCAAGAACAAAAACTTCAGTATTTTAACATTTATTTAAATACCATTTAAACCTCCCTTTTTAAGACATTTTTTGTAATGCAACCTAAAATTTTGTAACAATTGTTATGTGCTTTATTGACGTAAATAATCCCTGTTTCAGTTAACATTAGGTTTAAGTAAAAAATTTCTAATTTTATAATGGTATAACTACGTTTATAATTAATAAAAAAATACCTAAAATTTATTTTTTCAGATTTTTTTTTGATAAAAAATAACAATAAAATTCAGTCAAGTTTATTATTTGCCTCATTTATTCAAAAATTGAGGAAGGTCTTACTTATTTCATTAAATATAATAAGATTGAACATTTTATTGATGTTAATATTTTTTTTACAAAACTGTAAAATTTTAAAAGTGTTAAAAGTAGCAAGCACCCCTTTACTTTCAAAAAATAATAAGAAAGCATAAAACTCACTTATAACAGTGGTTATAAGTTGTGCGACCACATGCCTTACCTGAGAAGGCTTGGTATATATATTTTAACAAATAAAAAAATTATGTTAATTTATTTTATTTATTCAAAATTTATTAGTTTATTATATTATTATAAAAATATCTCTGTATATCATTTATTAAAAAATAATCACTGCAGTTCAACTTGTGTTATAAAAAAAAAAGTTTAACGTTTTGTGCAATTTTTTGATGCAGCCATTTATTTAAAATTTAATTTTGAGTAAAGAAAAAAAATGTTTAGGACAGAAAACCGAAAAACAATTGGGATAAAAATAAGCTGATTTTTTTCAAGAACAAATAAAATTTAAAAATTGAACAATATTTAGTAATATTTTTAAATAGATTTGACAGTTTAGTTAAAAAAAAAGCATTAACTTTAATTTTAATAAACTTAAATATATTTTTTAAATCAAAATTAAATTACATATTTTTTTTATCACAATAAAAATATATATTTTTATTAGATTAGTTTTAAATTAAATCATATTTTTTATCAGAATTAAATTATGTTTTTATGATCTTTACTTCAAGCTTAAAAAATAAATCCTTACAATAAAATTAAAAGAAAATAAAAATAAACTTTTAACTTTATTAAAGTTTTTATCATTAGTAAATAGCGCTTATATCAAACATTGTCTTTCAAACTTTTGTAACAAATATTTTTACATGAACATAATTCAAAAGGTAATATGACTTTCTTTTAAATTAATTTTGATTTAAAAGTTAAAAAATGATAAAAAGTTGCTTAACCGAATGCTTATGTAAAATCGCTTTAGGCGTATGTAAAATCACTTTATGCCTAATGCTCTCTCTCTCTCTCTCTCTCTCTCTCTCTCTCTCTCTCTCTCTCTCTCTCTCTCTCTCTCTCTCTCTCTCTCTCTATATATATATATATATATATATATATATATATATATATATATATATATATATATATATATATATATATATATATATATATATATATATATCATGATCATCATCATGGTTTAATATAACTTTTGATTATTATATTTGTAGATGAAAAAACTTTTGAACAGTATTTTGACGAATATTACAAATTAGACTTTGAGGATATGATTGGAGATATGCCTGTGCGATTCAAATACAGAAATGTTATGGCAAATGATTTTGGACTATCGACTGAAGAAGTAAATATATTGTGAAACTTACATCTAATAAAATACTTTCATCAGTTGAAATTATAAATAAATTTTTTAGATCCTAAAAGCAGAAGATCGTGAATTAAATCAGTGGTGTTCTTTAAAAAAAACTATGCAATACAAGTATAATTAATTATATATATGTTAAATAATTATATTCACACTATTTATTCAAATAATTATATACACACTATTTATTCAAATAATTATATACACACTATTTATTCAAATAATTATATACACACTATTTATTTAAATAATTATATACACACTATTTATTCAAATATTTTTATGTATACAAAATTGTTTAAGTTTAAGTAAGACATACAAATTTTTGTTAAATTCAGCACAGAAGAAGAAGAAAAGAAATATAGACAGAAATACAAAAAAAAAGCTCGTGATGTTAAAAAAAAACAAAGACTTTTGCCATCATTATTTGATGAAAAAGAAGAAAGTGAGAGGTGAGCAGGAAAAATATTATGTAAATTTTTTATTAGTATAAGATATTTAAGTGTCTTGCCTCAATGTTATTTTATACAACTGATAGTCATAAAAAAGTTAATGTTTTTGTTCATTATTTAAGATTTGCAAATCAACTTTTTTTTATTTATTAGTGTCAATCATATAGAAGTTATTAAGCCAAGAAACATAAAGCAACTTCAAAAGAAAAAGCTTGGTGTTTGGAGCAAAACTCCGCTAAAGAGAAGTTTAACATCTAAATCCTTTAAAAGTCAATCTCAACACACAAATTCTAAAGTTAAAAAAATATATAATCAGTTCAAAGGTGCAAAAATTGACAGTATGAAGAAACTATCTCTTGAAAGATTAGCTGCTTATGGTCTCGATAAACGAAATACAAAAAACAAAGAAAAATGAATCTTTTATTTTGAAAAGCTATTTTTTTTTTGTTAAACACCATATTGAATCTTGAAATTTATAGATTTTATCAAAAATTCAAGTATACAAAATTAGATCTACTGAAAAATTATCAGTAAATAGAATAAATTATTTTTAATGTTAATGTTATTTTCTAATAATATTATTATTTTCTAATAATAATGTTATTATTAGTGCTGTTATTATCTGTTATACCTTGATTATTAGAGTAGTAACAAATCAAATTAGTGTATTTAAAAAAGGCATTTGGCGCTTTGTGTTTAATAATTAAGATATTCAATATATTTATAACAATTAAAATATTCGATATAGGTTTACTTTCAGATCTATATAAAAACCATAGATAAATTGTCTTTTGTCAATTAAAGACTTTTTTTTACAGAAAAAAATATTAAACTACTTCTTACATTTTTATGTCAATATTTTTATTATTTATATTTCGCAGCATAAATCTTTTTATGTGTTTATGAATGTATGTATGTATGAATGTATGTACATATGTATGACATATATGTATGTATATAAGTACATTACAATATATATTTATTCAAGTATTTTATGCTTTACAGGCATTTTAATGGTTAAAAAAGATATTTTTTGTTTATTTTTCTTTGTAATCTGGCATAAATCATATTTAGCTGAAGTTTATCCAACGCTTGATAATATTTACCTTGATAGAGTAAACATGAATAAAGAAAATCCTTCTGAGAATGCAAAATCAATTTTTGATTTTACTGTGCTTGATATTGATGGATCTAAAGTTTTAATGTCAACATACACTGGCTTTGTTACTTATATAGTTAATGTTGCATCAGAATGAGGTTTGACTGCGAAGAACTATGCTCAGATGATTGAGTTGCATAACCGTTATTATGAGAAAGGTCTTCGCATTCTTGCATTTCCATGCAATCAGTTTGGTGGGCAGGAACCTGGCTCAAATGCTGAAATAAAAGAATTTGCATTAAGTAAAGGTGTACCTTTTAATTTATTTAGCAAAATTGAAGTAAATGGTGTCAATGCGCACCCACTTTTTGTTTATTTAAAAAGTAAAGCAGGCGGTTGGTTTGGAAGTAGTATCAAATGGAACTTTACAAAGTTTTTGTGTGACAGAAATGGAATACCCGTGAAACGATACTCACCTACTGACAACCCTTTTGATGCTGAAAAAGATATCATTTTTGAGCTTCAACAAAACAAATCAGAGCTATAAATTTATTTATTATAAATTTATTTTCTTTATTTGTATAAGATTCAAATTCTTTAGTAAACAATTTTTGTTTTTTAATTTTTAATTTAATTTTGATTGTTGAAATATTGATTTTGATTTTATAATATTTTCATTTGATGAGAATCCAGCAGTTATTTTATTATTTTGCTGTTTTTATTTTTATTTACAACATCTTAATTTATTGAAAGAGGTTAGAAATATTTTTTTTCCTTAGCTAATTGAGTAAGTAATATGATCTAGCATGATCCTGTTACAACTGAAGTTTGTTCACCGGGTAGTAGCTATAGAAAATCATGAATATTTGATTTTGACTGATTTCAATTTGTATATTTGACTATATTTGATTTTGACTGATTTTAATTAAAATATTGATTCAGATTATAATATATTTTCATTTGATGAAAATGCAGCAGTTATCTCATGACGAGTTTGCTATATTTGATGTATTATGAAAAATATTTTTTTTTATATTTCATGTAATATTTTATTCCAAGAAAATCATAAAAGATAGATAATAAGAAGTTTATTTTATTGTGATTTAAAATTAGAAAATCCCAAATTAATTTCAAGCAAAAAAATCTTAACTTTTGAAAATTAGTTTTCTATACAAATGCTTATTTACTTTTCTTTTAAATAGTTATTCTTTTTGGGGAATCACCATCTTTGGGACATGTCAACTTGTAGAATCATCATTTGAATTCTATTTTAATATTATTTTATTTATTTGTTTAAAAAACAAAGTTATTTATTATAGATTAAAGTTATAGGTTTATATGAGAAAAAACAAAAATGGCTTCATATTTACCCTCCTCAATACCAGCCAAGCAAGAACAGTATTCAGAGTACAAACTACGAGTTCCAAGGTAATAAATATGTGTGTGCTTGTATATGAAGTTAATCCAGCGGCTCTTATGCATTCTGATTAAGTCTAACTTTTTTGGGGGTAAGGTTCATAATAAATAGTAAAAATCTGAGGTTTTAAGAAAATTGGATAATGGTAGCAGATTGTTTCAAAATTGACACAATTTTTTAAAATTTGTCTAAAATCAGGAGAAACTTGTAAATACTTGTAAACTAAAGGAGAAAAGGAGAAAAATTGAAGGAGAAAAGGAGAAAGATTGAAAAGAAGAAAGGAGAAAAGGAGAAAGATTGAAGCTGCCAATGAAACAGTTAAATCAACAATTAAATTATTTGACGAGTTAAAAAAAGCTGAAAATTGACTCATAGAAACCAAGATACCAAAAAAATTATTGGGTTCAAAGACAATTATATAAAAATAATGAGGTTTTGGCCAAAAGATGTGCTAGTTAAATTGGTTGATGAAGAGGATAAACAGTTTCTGATCAGCATGATGATTGATAGGAAGGCATCCATGGGCTCATTTGATTTTAAATGTAACCTTGTTGAAAAAAAGTGTTATGACAGAAAAGTTGCTGGTTAAAAAAAAAAATCAACAATGAAAAAGAACAGCAATCAAGTATCTAAAGATGTTCTAACAACACTTTAATTGATATAGTTTGTCTTGATCATGATGTAAATGAACTTGGATGTAGTTATGAAACTATACAGTTTTCTCACAAAAGAACCTTCTAAACTGGCACAACTGTTTATACAACATAATATTTTGAAATCACCCAAAGCTATTGAAATGTTTTAATAACAAATTATCTTTTAACAGGAAAGTAAAGAAGAAGGTGTATTTAACTATAGCTTAAATCAATTTTAATATAACTTAAAGCATAACTATAACTTAAAACTATTTCCAAAAGGTTTTCTGCAAAAATTATTCAAATCTTTAGGTTTTAAAGCTTTGAAAAATCGTTTAGTAAAATATTATTTAGTATTTAAAATTAAACTAATATCAGTATTATACGCTATAAAATAATGGCTGAGTTGTTTGGTTTTTAGATTTTATTCAATTTAATTTAATTCAGATATCATTGTTTTATCTAATTAATGTACAAAATGTGGTTTTCTCTGGATTTAATAAACCAGGCGCTTTGCATAATGCAGGGTGGATGTCAAAAATGTTATACTCTATAAAGCTTGTACTATTAAACAAGAAAATTAGTCAGTTATCTAAAGGAACAATTTTTGCTAAACAGCAACTTACCAAGCTACAAAGGGTTGTTCAGTTTTTGTATTTTGTTATATTCCATGGCGGCTAAATGCATTTATATCTACAGCAGCTCCTACTAATGATTTTAATCTTAAAAATTTATTACTAGAGTATAAAACTATTGGATTAACTGTTGCTAATGCTGCTCTAAAAGCTTTTAGCAATCACATGAAGAGTTGGTGCTGTGTCTCTTTCTAATAACAACTTAAAGGACAAACAGAGGAAAATTACAACTTAAAGGACAAACAGATTGCAAATAAAATACTATTGCTAAAAAATTGTGACAATAAAATAACTTAAAAAAGTCAGGGTTTAGTAAACTTATATTTCCAATGTTTCCTGAAAGGGCTGTAAATGTTTTGACCAATTTTATTGGTGAAGACTCCCTTGAATTTGTAACCATATTAAATATAAAGAGTAGTTTTTTCAGGGAACTGATTACAGAATAGCAAAAAAACAAAAGGTTTTCCTGCTTCGAAAAGTGACTTGTAATATGTTATGACCGACTCTACTGAACCTGAAATAAAGCTTTGTAGTGATCTTGGTAATTGCTGAAAAAAGAAAATACATTCCAGAACGTTATGCAAGTTCTAGAAAACAATAGAAATATGTTACTCAACCAGAGAAAAAGGCATTTATACATTATACATTTGTATGAATTGTCTATTTCTTCTAGTTTCTGTTTTAATAGAGTTAATTTTTTAAATTGTACACACATAATTTTCTTAAACACACATTTAATTTTTAATATAACATCAGCTTTTTTGTTGAAATTTGAATTATTTAATGTTAAAATCTTTGACTTAATGTGTTTAACATATAATATATTATTGAATTTAAATTTATCATAATTTATGTTTAGAATGGGTTGCAACATATTTCAAATTAGTCCAAAAAAAGACTTAAGCTGGTTCCTTTGGTGGACTTCAGACCAAATTTTATTGATATAGTTCTTAACAAGGACACCATTTCACTGAAAATAAAATATTTACCTGAATAAAAAAAAGTTTTGTAAAATAGGTGAATGCACACTCTCTTCCATTGTCACTCCCCAAATAGCGTACCTAGTTCTTAAACTTATTTATTCTACTCTCTTTATACCAAAAAACTTCTTCAAATCAGAATAAGGTGAAAAAATAAATTTTGAATAAAATTATTTAAAGAAAACAAAACAAAGTGAACCTTCTATTTAAATTCTAAATAAAATGCTTAAAGTATAAACAAAAGCGAACATTTTATTTGAATTCAGAACAAAATTGCTTAAAAGAAAAACAAAATGTGAAACAATTGCATTATTTAAATTCTTGATAAATTAGTTTACAAAAAAACACAAAACAAACGTTCTATGTAAATTCTTAATAAAATAAATTTAAAAAAAAAAAAATTTTTATAATCAAATTTTAAATTAAATAATAACAATTAAAAATCGTTTTATATAAATATTAAAAAAGTAATTAAAATAAAAACAGAAAGACGTTTTAAATTCTAAATAAAATAACTTCAAAAATCATGCAAAATGTTTTCATTTAATTCTAGATATAACAATTTAAAAAAAAGGCAAAAAAAATAAAAATGTTTTATATAAATTCAAATCAAAGTAGTTAAAATAAAAACATAAAAAATGTAAATTCTAAATGAAGTAACTAAAAAAACCCGGCAAAAAGTGTAATTTAAATGGAGGTAAAGTAATTAAAAGAAAAACCGCAAAAAAGTATTTTTAAATAAAATAATTACTTTAACAACTACAAAACGAACATTTTATTTAAGTTCTAAATATAATAATTCATACATAAAAGTGTTTTTACAATTTTTTGTAAAAGTATTTGATGAACAAAAAAGATTAGTAAAAAAACACTATTTTATTTAGCAAGTGCTCTTTTATGCACCGATCGAAATTTCTGTGGGCATGTTGGAAAGCGCAAAATTGCTAGAGCGTGAAAGCACTGGCTAACCTGAGAAGACTCATATATATATATATATATATATATATATATATATATATATATATATATATATGATATGATATGATATGATATGATATGATATGATATGTAATTCCTGATCAAATTATTAGCCCATGTTGCTATTTATTGTGTTTTTTGTTATTCTTGTAGTAAGATTTATTTTTATTTGAAAAATACAGAAATAAAGTTTATATTTATATAAAATGTATTTTCTAACAAAAAATACAAAACAATAATGAAAAAATGTTATTAAATTTTATATAATTAAATCGCAATAGTTAATGGTTAATCAAAATAGTATGACAAATTTTGTGAATTACACAAATAACACTTGCCCTCCTGAAAAAACAAATAACACTTGCCCTCCTGAAAAAAAAAATAACACTTGCCCTCCTGAAAAAAAAAATAACACTTGCCCTCCTGAAAAAAAAAATAACACTTGCCCTCCTGAAAAAAAAAATAACACTTGCCCTCCTGAAAAAAAAAATAACACTTGCCCTCCTGAAAAAAATTTAAAAAAGATGCTTAATCAAAATAGGATGACAAGTATGAATTTTGTGAAGTACTTGTTCTCCTGAAATTCTTATGGCCTTAAAATTAATTACATATTTCTAAAAACTTGAAAGTGTTTAGTTATAAAAAAAATCTTATTGGGTGCTGCCAGTAGAAGTGCTGCTACATTGACTGAAGGTTTGGCATGGGGCAGCAATTCTTTTTTTTCATTCTTTTTTTTTTTCTGAAAAATTAAAGCGCACGTTTTTACATTAAGAGTGCAAAAATGGTGTTGGGAAATTGCGTTGAATAGTTTGTGATATATATAGGTTGTGTCACGGATGGTGGGCAATCGTTCGCCTCTACACCAGTTTATTTCCATGGTCAGTTTACACGGGCAAAATGAAGCTTGTGAAAATATACAATAATTTTTTGTTTTTAAACAGCAAAACTTAATATTTTTTAGGTTGAGTAGTAGTTTACATAAATAAAAATAGTAAAAAACATCACATTTAAAATAAAATATACGGTAGTATAATAAATATATAGTATAGTATATATAGTATGAATAAATATAAAAGTAATGGAATAATAATTAAAAAAAAAGCAAGAAAAAAATTTATTGTTTTTTGTTTAAATTGTTTTTTGTGAGCGTTTTTACATTTTAAAAAAATGTCAAAACTTTTTAAATGTTTTTTTTAAAGAATTTCATTAAAAATATATTTAAAAAACTGTAAAAAAACAGCAACAACAAAGAATAAAAAAGCATTAGTAGTTTTTAAAAATCTATTTGAATTTTATATTTTTAATTAAAAAATTTTTAAAAATAAAAAAATTATCTATTAATGTAAAGAATAGCTTTAAAAAGTGAATGTGAATCATCTGATGTAAAATAAATATAATAAATTTAGAATGAACTTTTTCAGTTATTTTCTATTTAAACTAAATTTAAGATGACATTGTATTGATCTTTGTACATGTCTGGTTTGGGTTATAAATGAAAGTTTTAACAATATTTTTGTTTAATTTCTAATAGTCCAGAACATTTTTTACAAAATAAAACAGCCAAAAAATTTAGTTTTTTGAAGGATTTTGAAATACTAAAATTTTTTTTTTACCTTGATGGTATTTTCATGCCTATGTGATGAGACATTAAAGATCTAATTAAAATTATGTAGTGGACTATAAGTGAAACTCCCTCCTTAGAGCAACAATGCATTCACCAATGATGTTTTGATGCCTGATGAAGAGTGGCTAATACCACTTGTCAGGGATGCTTCCTTGCATGCCTCATTGCCTGCACCCTGAATATTTTCAAAAGATGGCTTAAACAACTTTGTATTGACAATAGTTTTTTGTGTTCAATTTTTATTTGCTATTTTAGTCACAGTTTAAATTAGACAAAATTTGACATTTTTGTATGACACCCTAAACAATTAGCTAAAAAGTTGTTTCATTCCTTTTAATCAACCCTTTAATCAAGTTATAACAAATACCCCAATATGCAGCCTTGGCACCTAAAGCAATCTTGACACCAAAAGCAAGCAGCCTTCATGCCAACAGCAATAACTTGAACACCTTCTATGCACAACATGACACTGTTAATAATTGTGAAATACTCTTCATTAACAGAACATTTCTATCAGTCTGTAATTAATCAAAGTACTTTACATTATAAATATTCCAGTGTCTCTATAAAATTGTTGAACACGATAGTAAACTCCTAAGTACAATCGGCTCATATCTTTTTAAAAAAAATTTTAAATTTTTTTTATATGATTATTTTGCTATATAGGTTTTTGTTTATAATTTTTCTTATGTTAGAAAACTGGTTAAAAAATACAATGTTATGAAGATAAATTCTCCAAAGCCTTTGAAAATTGAATCTATAAAAGAAGTAAGTTTGTTGAAATTTATTTTATTAAATTAATTTTTGTCTTATCTTGACTAATTTAGAATAGTCTGATTTATGTCTGAAAATATAAAAATAATTTTTTTTATAATAAAAACTAAAAAAAATAAAAGCTGTGTAATAAATTTTACAAAAAAATGTCAAAGCTATAAATAATATATTAATTTAATATTTGATTCAATTGATTTTTGTAATCTCTAAGTTATTGATTATAGGCTAACATGGTTCGCAAAACAAAAAAGCAACTTTATGTAGAAGATGAGACCTCAAATATACCAGCTTTTGGTGCTGGAAGTGTATATAACTATGACCGGAAAGAAGAAGCCAGACGTAAAAGACGTGGTTACATTATGAAAGAAATAAACAAAGATGACTTACCATATGCTTTAAGACTTGGTGGAAAGGGTGGGAAAAGGTAAATATAGGTAAATATCATGCCAATAATGGAACATGAAAAACAGTATTATTTTATTTTCTAGAACTTGTTTTTATAGGTGTAAATTAATGATTTAAAAAAAATATATTAACAAGGAATACTCACCTAAATACTATTGTTTTTTTATTCTATTGTTTTTAAAATAAAAGTTAAAGGATTTTTTTTAATATTTGTAAATTTCTTGAATTGATATAAAGCAGTTACTTTGTTTTTTATTCCACTTGTCTGAATGTATTTCTCTTGCGTCTTGCAGTAACTGTCTAACTGTAGGGTATATTTTATTAGGGATATTTAGGTATTTCAGGGTAGAAATATATAACCTTATTTAAAGGATGTTAAAATATTAACAATAAATATTAACAGAATATTAACAAGAATGAACAGATTATTAACAAAGATAGAGTATTACATCTAAAATTTTAAAATCTTAAAATTAAAATGTCTACTTTTTAGTTAATACTTTGCAAAGCCAACCTTATGGGCAGAAAAGTATATCCTACTCAATGAGTTTTAAATTATGCCATTGTAAATAATTTTAGATTTGAAAATCCATGATTTGAAAATTCAAAGCTCGAAGATTTATAAACATAAAAAGTTAGAATAAAATCCATTGAAAACAGTAAAAGTTGAATTAAAATCCATTGAAAAAGTAAAGGTTAGATTAAAATTCATTGGCTGAATGAAGTTAAACAGTTCTTTGTAAATCCACAAGCATAGTTCGCTAAAAAATATATTTTTCCTGATTTATAGATAACGCATTCTCATTTATGCAGTAGGTAGTTAATACACGTTTCACTAATGAAAATGGATTTTAATTAGAAAATTTTTTTAATTCTGAAGGCTGAATATTTATATATTAATATTCACATAATTATATTATATATAGGCAATAACTATTCAAATAAAATTTGTAGGCATAATTACTATTATATTAATTTTAAAAATATTGCTCGGTTTGTAAATATTGCTCAATTTTTAAATATTTATTAACAATTAAAAGTGTTATAATTTCAAACATTTAATAAGTACTAAAATTAAACGTACTAAAATAAAGTTACTAAATATTTAAAATACTTTAAGCAATTTTTAATAAATATTTACAAATAGTGTAGTATATGCAACTTGAGCATTCGTTAAAGTTTTAAATGAAATAGTTTTTCTTAGTGTAACTGAAGTAACATGCTTATGTCCACTGGTAAATTCTTGTATTAAACGAAATGCATTTTTACAACAAGACGCCATTTTAAATTAACTCATTATCTTCAGACAAAACAAAAGGACAAACACAAATAAAAAGGTTTGAAATAATGATTTAAAAAAATGGTGATTAAAAATCATGTTGCAGCACCAGTTTTAACTAGGTAAAATAGAGAGAGGGGGGGGGGCTATTCCAAGAACAATGCTGCCCCCTTCCCCACACGTTGAATAAAAATGGTATCCACAAATTATCTCTGGGTTTGTCACTGCTTAAGGTATTTAAATGAAAATAAGTAATCTTTTTTACGCTTTTTTATTGTGTGAATTTAGTATTGGTTCCAGAATGATAGTAAAATACTTTTATGATTTATTGAGATTTAAATATTTTTTTGTGGTTCACAGACTGTAAATGCTTTTAGGTTCACTGGGCGAAAAGAGCCTATTGAACATTCGGCATATTACATTCTTACACAATGTCCAGATGGTGTTTTTGAAGCTGTTCCAGTTCAAGCTTGGTATAATTTTATGCCTGATATCAACTACTCCACATTGACTGCTGATGAAGTAGAACATGAATTTTCAAAGCGTGATAGAACACTTAGCTATTTTACAAATAAATACAAGTTAGGTACATCCACTGAAGAAGAAGAAACTGGAAAAAAGAAAAATAAAGAGGATGATGGTGGTTTAGTGAGTTTCATGCATTTTTTATCTCTTTGTTTTTTAGAAAAAGCTTTACAAGCTCAATCAAATAAAAAGAAAGTTTTTTGATATTTTATATACTTGAAACTATCACTTCCCATATAAAATGAAATCGCCTTATCACTTACAATATATACATATAAAATATACATATAAAATGTGTATACATATATATGTGTGTGTGTGTGTGTTTATATATATATATATATATAAATATATATATATATATATAAATATATATATATATATATATATATATATATATATATATATATATATACACACACACACATACACACACACACGCACACGCACACACATTGGGGGTATAATATTTTTACAAACTCAATGAGCATGTCATATTCTGATAAGCTTTTGTAAGTAATTAAGAGAATTTAGTTTCATTATGTTTCTTGAAATAAACCAACATAGAGGATGTCAACACTTTTCAAAATGTGTCATTAATCTCTTTATTATGTCACTTGTTTTCCCAGTGTTAAGATTTGTAGTGTCGGTCACAATCAATTTTTATAGATCCCAATAAATCATATTCATTCAAAAGTTCTCAAAGTCTTTCAAAAATTGTCTCTGACTTTCCATTTTACAATACCATTGGCTTTAGCCTAACCTTTTTTTTATTGTTCTCTATCATGACTACTTGATGTTCCACCTCAGCTATCTTTTTTCTATCAAAAGTGCTGACATCAATTCTTGAACCAATTTCTAAATTTATCTTGTAATTTTTTACCTTCTCTGATGACTGCCATATAGATTGCTAGTTGAGTTGGTGCAGGAAGATTGACACCAGCCATCTGAAGTTGTTGAAACACTGTGGCAGCTTTTCGTGTGCTTAGCTTTGCTTGACAAACCAATTTAACAGCCTTGACTGTACTCTGTTTAATTTTTTGTTTCTTAATATTTATTGAAGGTTCATGTTCACTGCCACTGTCACTCATTGACTCATTACTACTTTTGTGTTCCTCTCTGTATTCATTCAGAATTAAAGTTGATGGCATTGATGAAACGTTTCCAATTTTAATTTTATTTGAAAGATGTATTTTTTTAGGATCATCCAGCTTCATTTTAGTATATCCCACTCTACCAGATGTCTCTAATTGCTTTAAATAAAGATTTTTATCTTCAGAATGATATTGTTGGAAAATTTAAATTAGTTCATAGCTCTAAACATTCATCTGAAATTTTCTTTATTTGTCCTTTCACATTTTTACATTCTTATGCCAAGTGGGTGTATCGGTTAGTTATTTTCCAATTTGTTGGTATTTTACGTATTGTTCCTAATGATTCTTGAGATTTACTCTTACATAATCTTTTATTTTTCTCAAAATGAATCAAATTCTTTTTCTATATGTCTCTTGATATTTTGGTTGCAGTAGAGTTTTTGTTTGACATATTAAATGGTTGTGCAATAACTAAACTTTTAATGCCTTATACAATTTATTATTTTATTAGATAAAATTATGCAACACTAAAGGAGTATGAAATCATCTCTAGTTTCAGGGAATATCTAATGCCTGGGGCTATCTTGAGCTGAACACAAGCAGAAAATCCTAAAGCAGCATTTTCAACACTTGTCAATGATTAACCAGTCTTTTTTTTTGTCAATCACTGCTTAAGTTGATCCTATTGCAAAAATTATATAATTTATTCCTACTGCAAAAAGCAATTTTAGTTTCAAATCACATGAAAAACAAATCTAATTCAACTCTACAATTTCCAGTGTTTTTGGTGTTTTGTTTATAGCATAAACAAAATATAAAACAAAGACTTTCTTAACAAAGACTTTCTTAAACCTTTATGAATGCTAGTTTTTGCACTTGTTGTGTCTAGACATTTAACAAGCCAGTCATTTTATTAATTCTTGCCCCTGAATCTCAGCAAACTATCATTTACCCTTTTTCTCTTGTCCATTTTTTAATCTGAAGAAATTGATATTGCAAAAATTTAATAAAACTGTAGTAATGGGAATCATCAAAAGTTTTTTTTGATCTGAAGAACTTGATATTGCCAAATTTTAATAAAACTATAGGAATGATATATATCATCATTGAAAGTATCATTAAAAACCATCAAAACCATTAAAAGTTTCTTTAAAATATTAATTTTTTTGCTGTTTTTTAAAGAGAAACTTTACAACTTTCCTAAAGGTTTTAACTTGCTTCACATATATTTCCTTTAGTATTAATACAGCATTTGGTTTGAGTAGTCGGAGTTTTAGCTTGTTACCAGGAATGTTACCATTATCTAGTAAACCTCATACCTTCATAATGGCATTTGAACAACATAATAACAAAATCATTTAATTTTATTTTAAAATCAAAAACAAACACAATGCAATTTTGTTAGTTGGCAGCTTGTTATAAGGAGCCACAACAATATGAATCTATTGTCCTAACAAACATATGTTGAAAATTGTGTTGGATTGGTGACTGTAAATCAATTTGTAAATTTGTAAAAAACAAAAATTTTGTTTTAGAATTGTTAAATAATTTATTTTTAGATTATTCATGATAACTTGGAAGATGCTGACACAGATGACTATCCAGACGCTAATTTTGGTTCAGATGAAGAGGATAATGAAAAAAAAGCATGTAAGATATTTTATAAACAATAGTAAGTTAAAATTGTATTTTTTGATAGATTATAATAGTTTAAGTTATTACAAAAAATTTTATTAATTTTTAGAAAAACCTTTTGCATTTATTAGCAATTTGAAACTTTTTCAAATATTTAATAGTAGTGCCAGTAAAAAAGAATAAAAGTGCTTTTGCAAGTAAACCAAAAAAAAGTGATGATGATGGGTCTGACGAAGAAGAAGAAACCGAAAATTTTGAATCTAAAGAAGTTGATTATATGTCTGAATCTTCATCTGGTTCGTATATTTAAAATATTTTACAAAAAACTATATAAATTTTTTTTTTTTATTAAACTTGAGTTTGGTAAATTTTTAGTGATTGTAGGGGAGATCGGGGCTAGTTGCATCTGTTTTTACTTTTTGAGCTCTGTAGCCCTAACTGTAAAATTATTTGTAAATATTAAAGCGCAATCTTAAAGAGTATGAATTTTTTTTGTAAAAAATAAATTTTTTCAATATTGTTAAAAATTAAAAAAGAAAATTAATTTTATAAAAAAATATATATTTTTTTCATAGTAAATGCAATGAGCCAACTTACCCAGTGAAAATTTTGCCAACTTACCCCAAAAGTCTTTTTTTCAATAAACAGTCAATAGATCCTGGAAAACAGCAACTATTGAAAAAATGTCTGACTTGAAATAGTAAACCAAATGTGACTGGAATTTTAACAATAATTTTTTTATACGACTATTTTCTTTGTAAAATAAAAAGTTCCAAAAGTTATGTTTTTGTCCAAAAAACGCATAAATCCCAAAATCTCCCATGCGCATATGCAAATCCTAACAATACCATAGTGAATGATGAAATTGCCAATTAGAAAGGTTCTATGTAATTTTTGTTACTTTCAGATAAAAGGCTCAGAGGCATAGCCAGGGTTTGACAACTGGGGGAGCGAATGTTTTTTGGAAAGGTGTCTGGGGGCTGGCAGGTCCCCCAGAAGCAGGGATATAGGGGGGACCTCTCAGAAATTTTCCCCCTGAATGTTGGCAACATCCACAATTACTTAAACAACAATAATTTAATATTATAATAATTTAATATATTATTCTTAATAATACAACAATAGTAGGGTGTTTAAAATTTAATTAAGCTTCATTCGTCTAGGTTTCATCCTCGAAAAACCATTTAACACAACTTCAAGATCAAGGTCATTCACTAAGTCTCTTTCAATTGTCAGTAATGCTAAGGCCGACAATCTTTCCTTGCTCATAGTGGACCGTAAATATGGATTAAGGAGCTTTAATCTGCTGAAGGACCTCTCTGCAGATGCACTCGAAATAGGCAATGTCATGTATATTTTATACAATGTTGTGATATTTGGATAAATGTCACAGAGATCATTTTTTAGTACAAATTTTAACAGATTGTTAATGTTTAACTCTTCTGTGTCCATGTCTTTAAAAAGAATTCTGAATGAAAGAAATTCTTGAACAACATCATCCAGAGTTGTGATATCAATGGGGTATTGCTCTAAAAGAAATTTTTGATAAGTTCTAAACTATTCTCATCCTCATAATGCTTTGGATCTAGACATTTGAACTTTGAAGCAATCTTCGTATACTGTTGAAATTGATTCTTTATTGTGCTGACCACAAAGTCTAGTGAGACCAGGTAAGTATCAACCACAAATTCTTTCTGGCATCTTTTCTCTCATCAATTGCAAGCTCGTCATAATGTCGTTTCTTTTTTCACACTCTTTTCTGCTTATAAGCTGTTGCTATGTTGCATTTTAAAGCAAAGTCATTTTCCAGATCAATCAAACTACCATCATAATTTTCTCTAATTTTGTTAAGTTGAGGTTCAAAGATTTTGATGTAGCTGGTAACAACAACCATGTTTATAGTTATAGTATTAGAACTTTTCTGTAAGTATTGAGACAAATGAAAAGCCAATGTTAACAGCTTACTCCAAAACAACAAATTCAAATTTCTCAAGGTGTCTGGCTGTACAATTTTTTATTTGCCCTGCACCAATTTTCTTCAATGCTACTACCAATGCTTGAAGATTCTGTAAAATAAAATCAACAGCTATTTTTCTAGATTCCCATTTTGTGTCACTTAGGCGTTTCAGACTTAAGGTAAAGTTTTCCACACTCTGTTGCTCTTCTTTGAGCAAAGTTAACCTAGGCAAACTGCTAGTAAAAAATGTGTATGCGGTTTCTAAAGTGCTAAAAAATAATTTTGATTGTACATTAGAATTTACAGCATTGACCAGCACTAGATTTAAATTGTGGGCACAGCAAGATGTAAACAAAGCATATGCTGCAATATCTTTAACTTTTTTCTGCAAGCCAGAAATTTCACCAGACATGGTGCTTGCACCATCATATGACTGGCCATAGCACAGTTCTGCTGATATACCCAGTTCATCTAAAGAAGACTTTACAAGATTAAAAAAGGTTTCACCATTTGCAGTGGGTAGCTCTAAAAACTGAACCTTTCAGTTGAATCTCCACCAGCTGTAACATATCACAAAGACATAGAAAATTGATCAACTCGACTTATATATATGGTGGAATCTATAATAACTGCAAAATACTTTGCATTCTTCACTTCTGAACATATTTTTGTTTTAATTTCAGATGCCAAAGACTGTATAAGGTCATTCTGAATGTCTGGATTAGAGGCATTGCAGTCACTTTGATTGGCATGCCATTCTAATACTTTGTCATATTTACCAAGAAACTTTATGAGTTCAAGAAAATTACCTTCATTACAGGAACCCCTACCACCAAATTCTCTGTGTCCATGAAAAGCCAATCCTTGTTTGCCTAAAAACAATTCTCCATCTATGATAGTCTTTAAAATCCTCCTGTTTTTTTCTGTCTTCTCTCTGAGGCCACAAGCTCTGCCAAACTGTTTTGTCATTAGATATGCGAAACTTTGTTAAAAATAACTGTCTCACAGATTCTTCATGGCTTTTTAATGATTCGTGCTTCTCAGTTTTGGAGACACTTTTTGTAAAATTTTAACAACCTTTTCGACATTAACTCCAAGAACAATCTGCTCTATTATTGCTAAAAAACCAGCAGGCAAAACAAAACATAGCATTAGCTCGTGGGGAATAAATCAACCAGTAACAATTATTTCCTTTTCTCATGAATCTTTTAACAATATCTTTATGTACCACGCTATCCTTAAGTATTTTCCCATGTCATCTTTTGTGAAATCATTAAAAGTTATATAAAAATCACAGGCTGACATGGCCTGTATTGTAGTAAGTTTCGAATAACTGCAGGTGTGATGATTTCATTACAAAATAAGTAAGGGTCTGTAGGGTAGCTTACTTGGAAATTAATATGACTGTTAATTTAATTAAAATTAATATTAAATTAATGTGACTGAGTCACTATCATCATCATCAATACGTTGTGGTGGTATATCCGCACGATCTGTGACTGAGACACTATCATCATCAGCATCACATTGTGGTGGTATATCCGCACAATCTGTGAATGAGTCACTATCATCAGCATCACGTACGACGAAATCTTTTGGTGTTTCTATGGATTTTAAATACATTTAAACACTGCCATAGTTTTTTCAAAATTTTTTCTAACATTTGGCATCTTTTAGTTTTTTATATTCATTTCCTGACAATTTCTTTTTTTTTAAATTTGACATGTTTAAGATTTATATCGATAATCAATAATCGAAGGTAAATTAGCTATAAATATAAATTTTATTTGCTATAAATAAGCGTAAAAAATTTTTTTTAAGGATTGTGCTATTTTAATTATCTTAACTAATGGTTAACATAATAATAGAAAACTACAATATGTTTTCAAATCGGCAAATGTTTAACAAAATATATAAGAATGTCTGTTGTTAAATATAAACATGTATATATATATATATATATATATATATATATATATATATATATATATATATATATATATATATATATATATATATATATATATATATATACACTGCAGGCCAAAAGTTTCCGGACACTTGGATTTTGTTTAATTTTTTAATTGAAACTCCCATAATTATTTCAAAAAAATTCTTATATCATATTTATTTTATAAAAGATACATATAGTTACTATTTAAGAAAAAAAAAAGAAAAAAAATACTAACAACACTATTATTATTAAACTGTCTTTTCGTCAAAAAATAACCCACGAGTTTTTATCACTTTTTTTGCGATCCGTGGCATCCTATTTATTAATTTATCTATTATTTCGGGTGTAATTGATAACCAGGATTCTTCTAATATCTGCCACAGGTGCTCTTTGGATGTTGGGCATTTTTGTCTGACCTTTTTGTCCAATTCTTCCCACAGTAACTCTATTGGGCTCAAATCTGGTGATTGGGCCGGCCAGGTCATGTTTTTGAGGACACCATTATCCTCTTGTTCCTTTATGTAGTTCTTACATAATTTTGAGGTGTGTTTAGGGTCATTGTCCTGCATAAAAACAAAACTACGACTAATAGTTCTTAAGCCAGAAGGTATAGCATTGTTTTCTAGAATTGTTTTATATTGTTCTTTTTTCATAATACCCTCAATTTTAACTAGGTCACCAACACCAGCTGAAGAAAAACATCCCCATACCATAACTGACCCACCACTATGCTTGGTTGTTGGCACTAAACTCTCTGGGATCATTTTTTCTTTTGTTGTTCTTCTGATGTAAATTCTACGTCTTTGCCCAAACAGTTCAAATTTGGACTCGTCGGTCCATAGTACTTTTCCCCAGTTTCCTTCTGTCCAATTTTGGTGGTCTATAGCCCATTGTGACCTTTTCTTTTTATTTCCAATCCGTAGCAACGGTTTCCTGACCGCTATACGGCCAGAAAGTCCTGCTTGTCTAAGACGTCGTTTTGTAGTGGTTAATGAAATAGATTTTGAATGACTCCTATTAAAGCCTGAAGTTATTTCCGGGGTCGTAAGTCTTCGATTCCTTTTACTCATCAATATTATACTATTATCTTCTGCTTTTGTTGTTTTCCGTGGTCTACCAGATCTTTTTTTGTCTTCAAAAATGCCTGTTTCTTTCCATCGTTTGATGGTATCTTGTACAGTACTTCTGGCAACTTTTAATTTTTTGCAAATTTTATGAACTGAATAACTTTCTTTATGTAATGTAATTCTTTCAGAACGTTTTGCAACCGTTAAAGAAAGTTTCTTACCCATATTTTTAGTTAAATAGTCGAATTTTAAATTTTAAAATTTTTTTCAAGATTTTTTAATGTAACCATCATTAATACCAAATGAAAACTAAACAAAACTAAATATTCTTAATCATTTTAGTCGGCTATCATTATATTATAAATATTTACTTCATGTTTCAACAAATAAATAACTTTAACAAGACCAAACTCTTAAGAGTAATGTAACGCTATATATCCAGTTAAAATAAACAATTAAAAAAAAAAACTTACTTATTTAAGTTTGAGGTCAGTAATACCCAATTACTGACCTCAAACTTACATAAACACCTAAAATTAGTAAGTTTAAGTATTATAAATTAATTTTATTGGTTAATTTAATGATACAGGATAGATTTTAGCTTTTTATATAAAAATATCAAGTGTCCGGAAACTTTTGGCCTGCAGTGTGTGTATATATATATATATATATATATATATATATATATATATATATATATATATATATATATATATATATATATATATATATATATATATATATATATATATATATATATATATATATATATATATATATATATATATTATATATATATGTTAAATATAAACATATATTTATATATATATATATATACATATATATATACATATGTTATGTATATATATATATGTATATATACATATATATATATATACATATATATAACATATATATATATATATATATATATATATATATGTTAAAAATAAACATATATTTATATATATACATATATATATATATATATATATATATATATATATATATATATATATATATATATATATATATGTTAAATATAAACATATTTATATATATATATATATGTGTGTATATATATATATATATATATATATATATATATATAACTACAAAATTGATAATAAACAATATAATGGAAAAAGGTATGCCAAACAAAAAAAACAATAATTTAATTTTTAAAATTTGAAAAAAGATTTATTTCTTTTAAATAAATATATAAATGATAAAAAAGCACTAGAGGCCTTTAACTATTTTCATCAGCAGTGCTATGTTTAATGCTTTATCAAATTTTTTTATATAACTGTAGAAAGTTAGATAATAGAAAAATTAAATTGCTATATTGTAACTATGAGTTACCATTATAACATTTTTTTAAAAAAGGAAGTCTCAATTAAATGTGTCATGTTTTTGTTTATGTAAATGACTTTCATATGACAACAAATATTTTTCACTTTTTAATTCAAGGAAAACAAAGAGTTGGAAAAAAGGTTCTATAGTTTTGTTATGCAATCTCTGGCATTCAAATACATGATTGTCAAATTGGCCTGTAGAATTTCCTGTTCTGCAACTGGAAATATGACCATTAGTAGGGTTCTTTAAATTATTTGTTTTTCCAGTGTAAGTAGATAAACCATTACATGATAAACACTTTAAATAATAAAAAACATTTTTGCTATTACAAGTAATGCGACTTTTAATATTCCAAATAGTTCCATTAGGCGTCTCAAACTTATAAACTTTTTGTAAATATAATTGGCAAATTTTACAACGAATATCTTTACATTTGAATAAACCCGTTTTTTTGATAGATGAAATAGAATGAAATTTTGAAGAAGTTAGTTGTCTAAGTAAATTTGGCGGTTAGTTTCTGTTAAAATAGGCTGGCAGTTTAAATTGCTATAAAATGTAGTTACCAGAGGAAAAACTTCTTTGGATTTTTTTAAAGGTGCTGGTCCTTGTAATTTGGCATTATGAAATGCTTTTTCTATGATATTATCTGGGTAAAGACATTCTTTTAACCATAATTTTAGTTCCATTAAACGTAGTTTTTCTGTAGCATAATCCGAAGTAAAAACAATTATTCTTTTAGCAAGATTATATGGGATATTCTTTTTTATGTGGAAAGGATGAAAACTATTGTAATTCAAATAGTCGTGGGTATTTGTTTCTTTGTAAAATATATCTGTTTTGATATGTTTGTTGTTTTTAAGAATAACGGATACATCTAAAAAATTAATGACATTTTAGATATTTCCGTTTTTATTGTATTGTGTACCTAAATCAACCGTAAAATTAATTGAATTATGTTGTTCTTCTAGAGAACTTTTAAACTTGGCGATGTCTAGATTTTTTGGCCATATGTTAAAACCATCATCAACATATCTAAAATAAAACTCTTCAATATTTTTAACTTCTTCTTTTGAAAAGTATTTTGGTAAGATTTTCGGAAAAAGCAAAGTTTCTTCTAAAAATCCAATTGTAAGACATGCATAGTCTCGGGCAAAGTGTGTACCCATGGCTGTACCTGTAATCTGATGGTATATTTGGTCGTCAAAAATAAAATTATTGTTTTCTAAAATGAAAGATGCCGATTCTAAGAGGAAATCGGAGGTGAATCGATCTGCTATTAAATCTTTCTGTTGCTCAATCCAGTATTGTAATGCTTTAAGACCTAGATTATGTGGAGTACTTGTGTATAGATTGACAATGTCACATGTTAGAATTACACTGTCTGAATCAATATTTCTGTGGATTTTTCTTAAGAAATCATAATCATCTTTTGTATAAGTTTTTTGTTTTTTTTACAATCGGAGATAATATTATATGAAGAAATTGGCTTAAGTGTGATGTTGGTGAGTCTATTCCAGCAATAAAAGGTCAAGCTTTTAAATCTTTTGGAGATTTCATTTCCATAAACAGAGAACTAGATTCTTGAACCTTTCAAATTATTTCATTACATTTATGAATTTTTGGAATAACCTAAAAAGTACTCGATTTCCATTCAAAATTTGTAATGTAGTCTATTTCGTTTTGTGTTAGACATTTATGTTTAGCAATCATTTTTGAAAGATTTTTGAAAACTCTTTTATCTGAGTCAAAATTTGTTTTTTCATAAGTATTTAAAGAAGATAGATGATCTTGATTAACAAGTTTATCTTTATAGTATGTTGAGTCCATTACAATTAGTGTTACCTTTATCTGCTTTTTTGATAACAATGTCTTTCATTTCTTTAAGTTCTTTAAGTGCTAGCCTTTCCTGCAATGAAATATTATCAACTGATTGAAGTTTAACAGGATTCAATTGCTCAATTTTCGATATTATTTCATTAAGTTCAGATATATTTGTTTTAACATTATATTTAGATTTCTTTTTATTATACTAATATCATTATTTTGCAGTTTGTAGAATTTTTCTTTTAATCTAAGTTTTCTTGTAAATTGTCTAATATCAGAGTTAATATGTAAATAATTTCCTTTAGTTGTTGGGCAGAATTTAGAACCTTTTGATAGAATTTTTATTTGGGCAGTGGTCAGGTATTTGGTGGATAAGTTGATGACCTTAGGTTGTATTTTTTCGGAACTGCATTTATCCAGTTTTTTGAAGACAGAATTTCTGATGTGTTGTTTTCATCAATAAAATCAATTGAGGAAAAACTCTTATGATGTTTTTTCTTTTCTTTTTCATCAAGACTTTTCAAATTTTTTACATATATTTTACAAAGAAACAAATACCCACGACTATTTGAATTACAATAGTTTTCATCCTTTCCACATAAAAAAGAATATCCCATATAATCTTGCTAAAAGAATAATTGTTTTTACTTCGGATTATGCTACAGAAAAACTACGTTTAATGGAACTAAAATTATGGTTAAAAGAATGTCTTTACCCAGATAATATCATAATGCCAAATTACAAGGACCAGCACCTTTAAAAAAATCCAAAGAAGTTTTTCCTCTGGTAACTACATTTTATAGCAATTTAAACTGCCAGCCTATTTTAACAGAAACTAACCGCCAAATTTACTTAGACAACTAACTTCTTCAAAATTTCATTCTATTTCATCTATCAAAAAAACGGGTTTATTCAAATGTAAAGATATTCGTTGTAAAATTTGCCAATTATATTTACAAAAAGTTTATAAGTTTGAGACGCCTAATGGAACTATTTGGAATATTAAAAGTCGCATTACTTGTAATAGCAAAAATGTTTTTTATTATTTAAAGTGTTTATCATGTAATGGTTTATCTACTTACACTGGAAAAACAAATAATTTAAGAAATCGTACTAATGGTATTTCCAGTTGCAGAACAGGAAATTCTACAGGCCAATTTGACAATCATGTATTTGAATGCCAGAGATTGCACAACAAAACTATAGAACCTTTTTTCCAACTCTTTGTTTTCCTTGAATTAAAAAGTGAAAAATATTTGTTGTCATATGAAAGTCATTTACATAAACAAAAACATGACACATTTAATTGAGACTTCCTTTTTTAAAAAAATGTTATAATAGTAACTCATAGTTACAATATAGCAATTTAATTTTTCTATTATCTAACTTTCTACAGTTATATAAAAAAATTTGATAAAGCATTAAACATAGCACTACTGATGAAAATAGTTAAAGGCCTCTAGTGCTTTTTTATCATATATATATTTATTTAAAAGAAATAAATCTTTTTTCAAATTTCAAAAATTAAATTATTGTTTTTTTTGCTTGGCATACCTTTTTCTATTATATATATATATATATATATATATATATATATATATATATATATATATATATATATATATATATATATATATATATATATATATATATATATATATATATATATATATATATATATATATATATATATACATATATATATATATATATATATATATATACTATATATATATATATATATATATATATATATATATATATATATATATATATATATGTATATATATATATATGTATATATATATATATATATATATATATATATATATATATATATATATATATATGTCATGGATTACGCGAAAAATTGATAGAAAAAACATAGACTTGTGATTTGACAACTTCAAGCACCTGTTTAAATGGGAAACATGTATATGCGCCTTTTACGAGGACATTGTGGCTACATTGGCGTCTTTTCACAATTTATTATGTGATGAAATTAAATTGTAATAGAATAATGTCAAATAAAAAAAGCACTGTTGCTGAATTTCAAAAAGGTGTCACCAGCTCGAATTTTTTTGCAGAGGGAGCGAATGCTCCCCACTGCCTATGCCTCTGAAAAGGCTCCAAAGATAAACGCAGTCTGTCAACTTACCCCTGCTGCCAACTAGCCCCTGTCTTCCCTATATCATTCACAAAAATCTTGGAGAACAACATTATCAAATAAGTTTTGTCATCAAGTTTTTGACATATAGAGCATTTGTTTATTAAATGTTTATATTTAAAAAAACCTCAAGCACACACTTACACACACATGTATGTATGTATATAAGTACATACATATATACATACATCAGGCCTTGTTTTGAGATTTCGCTGCGTAACGAAAACACGTAACGCATTTCTAAGTAACTCACTTCAGCAAATATATTTTGTATCGTTAGAATTTATATTGCGTCACTAGCATCTTTTTAAGTACCGCATTGTAATTAAAGTTATTTTATTAATGCGTTAAAAATCATACAAGTTTTTTTTCTCTCACTATAACAAAAGTTACAAATAAAATCTAAGTTCCTATTTGAAAAATCATTTTTATTAGTTTTTTTTAAATATGAACTAAATTTTATTTTGAAAAAAAATTTTTTTTTTCATAAAAGGTAAAATAATATTTGCTTATTTTCTTGTGATTTTACAGTTGGTTTTTGATTATTTTATTAACTGTTAATATAATTTTTTCTTATTTATTTTGTGAACTCTTTTTAATAATGTTTTAAACAATAAAGAGTTTTTTATTATTATTTATCAGTTTACTGATAACATTTGTGATCATAAATTATTTTCATAAATTAAACGAGCGTCATTAAAACTTTACATTATTGAATTAACAATAAACAAAATCTTATGAATAAAATATTTACATTAAAATTAATCGTGCATTTTTTTAATTATTATGACAAAAAAATAATTTTTATATTTCAAAGGAATTTATATATTTAATTCCTTAAGATAAAACTTAAAACACTTCCTTTTTTTTAACTAATTTTTAACAACAATAAAAAAAATTATTAAACAAACTGTTTCTTTAACAAAAAATCTATTAGTTTACAATTTAGGTTAAATGCTTTTACTTACGACTTTATTTCTTTTGTATAAACTTCACGTTAACGACATCATCAAAAGATAATTTAAATATTCTAAAAGATAAAAGTTTTTGCATTGCGCAAAACTGCTGAATGCGTAGGCAAATCGCCTTTTTGCAGGCAAAATGCAAGCTGCGTAACGCTTCTTAACAAGGCCTGCATACATACATATGTATATAAGCACACACATATGTATGTATGTATGTATGTATGTATGTATGTATGTATGTATGTATGTATGTATGTATGTATGTACACATATATTTAGCACAAAAAAAAAAAGTTTGCAGAAGTAAAAATCTAAATGGTTTAATTCCTTTTACTTTACTTTTTAGATAATGAGGTTCTCGACATTGAAGATGAACCAGACCCCAATAAAGAAGATGCTGCAAAGCCTAAAGATGACCTTAACATTTTCTCTGATTCTAGCGATGATGATGCTGAAGATAAAGATCTTAATGAAGCTGGAAAGGAGCTTAAAGCTATTTTAAAAAAAGAGATTGGTGGAGAAAGCAGTGAAGAAGAAGTAGATGATGAAGATATAGATGATGAATACTCAAAATCGGCTATTTTCATGCAAGGTAATTTGTTTTCATGTAAGGTAATTAGTTTATTTTCATGCAAGGTAATTTGTATTTTTATGCAAAGTTATTTGTTTGTATAATTATAGCACTATGATTTGAATTTTTTTAATGAAAAAAGCTTATTTTAAAGGTGGAAAGAAAAAAAAGAGCAGTAATTCTAACTCAGTTCAAGGAAGTCGCTCATCAACTCCAATTCAAAATGAACTAGCATCTGATACACTCAATCAAGCTGTAAAGTCCCTTAAAGAAGGTAAAAGCAAATTCTCACTAAAATTTTTGTTTCTCACTAAGATTTTTGTTTGTTATTTTCTGAAACATTTTTTTTTATCAATTTTATTGATAATATTTAGTATTGTAAAAAATACTTTCAAATGTTTTAAATTAAAAAAATTTTAAATGCAAAATACTTTCAAGCAAAAGTATTTAAAATGCAAAATACAAAATTTACTTGATATGAAAGTATTTTAATAATTTTCAAATTCTCAAATTCTTAAAGTCAGCTAAAGCTTAAAATAAATCTTATTAAATATACATCTTTTGGAATAGACATAATACAAGCATCACAGGTTTCTTACAAGTTTGCTGAACCGTTGGCATAAATTCCAGAAAACAAATATCTCCCCTTGAACTTTGTCCAGAGTATCCAGAATCCAGCAAAAGGTTTCATAAATTGTTTGTATTCTTCTAATTTTTTAAACTCCACCTGTTTAAAATGACACAATTTCAATGCATTTATGATTTGAGGAGCATTTCTTTTGCTCTTGGTCTCAAAAGTTGACATATGACATCATATGTAAAATTCGATTTAGTCTCCCCTGGTGTCCTCAATAAAACTTTTGTAATATTTTCCACATATCAAATGCTTGTGTGCTTTGGCTGACATGTGACAATAGTTTTGAACAAGTTTTCTTAAAACAAGAATATAAATTGTATGTTATTAAATACATATTCAAAGACTAATACTGCCGTTAATAAGATTTATAGCAGTGATAAATAAATAGGGTTTAAGTAATTCAATTTAGGTTATATGGCAGTGATAAATAAATAGGGCTTAAGTAATTAGATTATATGGCAGTGATAAATAAATAATTAGGTTATATGGCGATGATAAATAAATAATTAGATTATATGGCAGCGATAAATAAATAATTAGGTTATATGGCAGTGATAAATAAGTAGGGCTTAAATAATTAGATTGACTTAAGTTTTTTGATTGCGTCTTTTCATTATATTTTTTTTCTTTTTTGCATTTTTGCTTGGCAAAAAATTGTCAGAGTATTATTACTGTCTAAAACCCTAGTGTAGGTACATATACATCTTATACTGTTGAATTAGGTTAGTTGATATACTATATTTTGATATATTAGTTAGTTTTTGATATATTATATAGTTGAAAAATGTACTGAAATAATAATTTGAATTATATAATTATTATTATTATTGTTAAAACTATTTATTAAAACTAAGTAAAGAAAATAAAGTCACTATCCTCAATTTAGTCATACTATTTGTGAGTGAACCATCTTGATTTGAAACAGGGCTAGTTGACTCGGAATAACGTTGACTCGGTTTTTACTCTATGAGCTTTTGTAGCCCTAACAACAAATTTTTTTGAAAATATAAAAATGTAGTCTCAAAGATTTGAGTCTACAATTATGAAAGAAAAAAGTGAAAAAGAAAAGGAAAATGATCAGAAACATAGCTTTTTATAATTCTTTTTCAAAAGACAGAATAAAAATATCTTTCTTATAACATCAATTAATTAAATTGTTAATTCAGTAAATCCTGTCAGTTTAGTTATCAGTGGAAAAGCTCTGTTTTTAAACAAGTCATAATACGATTTTAAGTTGTATTTGAAGCAGTACTGCAAACAATACAAATTAAAATCACTGATTAAATAATTTTGTTTGTTTCCGCAGTTACCTTTTTTTTAAACTATTTTTTTAAGTATCAAAACATTTGATTATTAAAGATGGGGGCGATAACAATGACTTAAAAGTGTTTTGGTTATTTTTTTTTGTTCATATTTCGATTGTCGCCTTCAGTAGGGGAAACCGGGGCTAGTTGACTCGGTTTTTTTACTATAAGCTCTGTAGCCCTAACGGCACATTTTTTTGAAAATATTAAAGTGTAGTCCCAAAGAGTATGAATTTGGGTAACTAATAAAAGTTGCATTTATTTACAAAAAAAACTCTTAGGACCTTTCGGGGCCCTCAAAAAAAAAAAAATTGTGCCAGCTTACCCCACCACAGGGTGAGTTGCTTATACTCAAGGGGTAAGTTGACTCACAATAATAAAAACTAAAGTTGAAGGTCCTATTTATATGTATTCCAATAATATTTTAACCCCCATCCCTTTTTTTTTTAAAAGGAATCATAGCTGAAATATACTTTTATCAATATTATCAAACTTTTGGATCAAGTCATTGCAGCATTTTAAGCAAAATAGCAAATAAAATTAAAAACTATAAAGTGAAAAAATGTGAAAACAAAACAGTGTTCCCAATTTATTGTTATACAATAAGATTTAAAACTTATATCAGTTTATTATATGAATATTTTCAACTAATTGAGTTTCAAATCAGCTAGCAGCAATTATTGCAAATTAAAAACAAAGAGTTTCCAATTATGAATGACTTGTGAGCCCAAAGGTGGCATTGAGTGCATTGAACCCAGACTTCCTCTGGTTTACTTTTAGAAAATATTCCAACACAAATCAAATAAAAACACTCCTTTTCTTCAGAGCTATTTGGACAATTCAAACTTTTTTCCATTAAGTGTATACTTCCTTAACTAGTTGATCTTTTTTTAACTTTTTTGTTTGTTTTCTCTCTTCAATTGCTAACTTTTTCTTCTTAGCTGATACTTTTTCTATTTTTAAAACATTCATATTTGGTGAAACTGTAAGAATTGATGCGGTTCTATTTCTTTTATTAACTCTAACTCTTTTTCTTGTTTCTGCTTTTTTGAATGGTCTTAAATCTTCAGGCGATGGAACTACAGTTGTCTCTGTAGATGCACTGTGTACATCATTATTTCTTGAATATGAAATATCATGATGTGGTTCTGTATCTTTTGAGCAACATGTTGAGCAACTTCTAACATGTCATTCTCTGATATTGTAAAGTCAACATCAGTTATATTACTTATATTTATCGCTGTACTTTCCACAGCACAGTCTTGTTTTGGAGTTGGTCTATCTGTGGTATAGGCTGGCATAAAATCGTGTTCACTAAAAATGTTAACATTTAGTGGGAAAATTCCTGTTTTTGCAAAACCAGCCTTGATATTATTAGGGGTACATGCTAATGGAAATGAGTTACCCACAATACCTGGTATACTGTAAAAAGACATTGTGGAACCAGGCTGATAAGCTAGTTTCCTCACTTCCTTAGGAAGTGAGGAAAATCAGTAAAGACCTAAATGAAGTGAGTAAATCAGTAAAGACCTAAATGAACAATATCAATATTAAAATAGATAACACTATGTATATATATGCACACACACACACACACACACACACACACACACACACACACACACACACACACACACACACACACACATGACACAGTTATAAAATATAACTGCTATGTTCTTTAACACATGCACACACATAGGTTAACACGCACTTACACACAGTTATAAAAATATAACTGATATGTTCTTTAAGACCATTGAGCACTCTATTTGTAAATAAAAATACTAACAATTTTTATATACAATATATATATATATATATATATATATATATATATATATATATATATATATATATATTGACCTGTCTAGATTTTATGTAACCTGATATTTGCTGACCATGATTTTGCAGTATTGGGACAAACTTTTTTCAGGGATGTTAAAGTCTTTAGCTGTTTTTCATATAGATTTTACTTCTAATAAAACAGCTTCAACAGCATTTTTTATAAGATTTGGAGGAGTTATAGCCCTCTCCATTTTTCTTTTATAGTTTTGCATGTGATCTATCTATCTAATCAATTTTAATATAATCTTTCAAAAAGTTATAAAATCATAAATTGAAAACTCTTGAAATTTATGTCCAATCGCCATTGGGTTAAGTTGAAATCTATGGCCAACTTGCCCCGTCAATATTTTGCCAACTAACCCTGACAGCTATTTAGTCACAAACTCCCCTACCGATCCCTGAAAAAGGTAAATAATAAAAAATGGATAGTTGGACAGATTTTACTGAACCATGCAAGATATAACTCAAATGAAGTTTACGTGCACTTGATGCAATTGCTTTTAAAAATCGAAAAAATAAAGAAGTTGTAAAAGTTACGAAAATCTGGAAAAAACTTATAAATCACAATATCTTTTATGCGCATGTGCAAATCCCTACAATACTACAGTGAAAGATGAAATGTTCAACTAGGAAGGTTTCCTGAGATTATTGGCAATTTCTGATTAAAGGCTTTGCAGATAAAACACAATTTTTCAACTTACCCCTGCTGCCAACTAGCCCTGGTCTCCCCTATACTGAAGCCTAAGAAACTTGGTGGTTATACATGTAGTGAAACTTAAGTAACTTGGTAGTTATACAGTATAGCAACCTAAGTAAGATACTTGATAAACTAAGTAACTTGGTGGTTATAGATGACTCAAACTTTTCAAGAGATTTTTATACAACATATTATTTACAATTTTTTGATTATTGTAGGCTAACATTGTTGGCTAACATTTTTTACTCACAATTCTTTATTTGTAATAAATTATAAAGTTTGCAATAAATTATAAATGCAGTACATTATATTGTCATAACTAACTATTTGATGACCACTGTAGTATATATCTTTTGAAAAATGCAGTGCACTGTAGTATATATATTTTGATAAATGTAGTACACTATAGTACATAAACTTTGATAAATAATATAAGTAATTCTTTTAATTTTCAGGAAAAGCTGGTTCTAAACGTGCACATGAAGCTTCATTATCTAGTTCCCAATCTAAAAAACCAAAGATCAAGCCATCTGGTAGTTTCACTGTAAATGATAATAAAAAGTCAGACATAAAAGCTTGGGGCACTAATAGTCCATCATCAGATTGCATCACAGAAGAAACTATTCGTCGATATTTGATGCATAAACCTATGACGACTACTGATTTAATGAGGAAGTTTAAAACAAAAAAGACTTGTTTAAGTAAAGAACAAACTGTAACAGCAATTGCTGCAATTTTAAAAAAAATTCAACTTCATCAAGAAAAAATTGATGGCAAACTTTTCTTATCCATTAAACCAAGGAAATAAAGTTTATATTTATACATTTTTAGTTTTTTTCTTAAGTTCTGTAAAAACATTGATTAATGTATAAAAGATTTTTTTTATGAAATATTTTTTGAGATTATAGTTAAAAACCTTTTGTCACAAAATTGTTACACTTTGTTTTACATGTTTATTGGGATATTGAACTATTTCACACCTCATATTATATAGCATGGCATATATTCTTTCACAAAACATCACAAGTTTTATACAGAGATGACTTATAAACAATATAATTGACTTAATGCTATATAATATCTTTTATTGAACCATGTCAGATTTATTACATCATGTTACATGTTGCTACATCACGTTGTTACATCATATCACGTTTGTTGTTACATATCACTTCCATTTTTCAATCTGATTACACAATATCGCATTCAATCTGTTACATAATATCGCATATTTTTATATCGCAATAAATCATCACACTCTTGACTCAATTTATAGTTAAAGTGTGATTAGAAAAACAAGTGTCAATTGTGTTATATATTTAATTTTTTAATTACAACATTTAGTTTAATTAAAAGAATATTTTTTGACATTAGAGTTTATTTTCAAGTATGTTAACTAAAAACCTTGGTGAAGTGCTTTTATCTTTAGGAAATGAAGCTCATGAGCTTTATTTACCTCGAGAAATAAAATTGTTAGAGCATCCACCTTCGCCATTAGTTTTTTTACGTGAATATGTGATGCCAAATATACCAGTTGTTATTAAAAATGGGGTTAAGCACTGGCCTGCTATAAAAAAATGGACAGATGATTATCTCGTTAATGTTTTAGGTTAGTTTTTAGTTTTATCATAAAGGGTTTTTTTGTTTAAAAAAAAATTATTGTCAAATGCAAATTCTATTTGGAAACAACTTTTCACTGTATCTGAGTGAGATGTTTTAAAGGATATTTTAATTAAGGTTGAGTTAAATGCAAAGTTATGCAATTACTTGGCTTTAGAAGAAAAGGGGTCTTTCATAAATTATGTATGCAGGTGTAGTGGTGAAGGTTGCCCAAAAATGTACAAAGCAAGGAGTATTTTTTTTTTTTTTACGTTAGTTCACCTCCCCAAGGCCAAGAAGGCCACTACAGACAAGGAGGCTACCTAGTTGTGGTGATAACCCTTTCTCAACTCTATAACTCCCAAACATGAACCTTGATGAACATGGCCGCTGCACAGAGAAATAAGTTAAAGACAGCAGCATGTATACGGTTTTATCTCTCTTTTTCTCTCCTAAAACTTACTAAAGCATACAGTTGTGTACAAGGGGGAGGTGGGTCCTAAACCAGTTGTTTTACTGTGTATATACATTATGGATGCACCAAATGTAAAAAAAAAAAAACCCTTAAATTGCAAACAAAAATTCAACTGTGTGAAAGTAGAGTGCGAGCAAAAGTATAATAAAAGTATGTGGTCAGATTGTTGATGTTAAAGTTGAGGGATTAGTTTACTTCACTGGTTATATATTTTTTCTAATTTAGGTAACAAAAGCATAACCGTAGCTCTTACACCAAATGGATATGCAGATGCTCCACAAGGTGATTATTTTGTAATGCCTTATGAAATAGAAACAACTTTTAAAAATTTTCTTCATGATCTTCAAAGAGAAGACAAGACAGATGTTTTATACCTTCAAAATCAAAATTCAAGTTTTACTAAACAGTTCAGTGAACTGATTCCTGATGCTGGTACATTAATTCTTTACTTTTGCCAGAGCTGAGGAGTAAGATCTGTAAATTAAAAAAAATTTTTATTTATTTTTTGCCAAAAATTAGACTGTTTTTTACTTAAAATATTATGAATGAAAAATAATAAATAGTTCTTTAAATAGCTATAATTGTTTAGGTTTAATTATTTTGTTTTAATTTAATATAACATTAAATTTGTTGACCTTCAGTTCTGGTTCCTCATCTATCATATAAGTGGTTCTGCTTTTTTATGTTAGTTTAAATGTACAATGTATAATAATTGTAATTAAAATTGTATATTTTTTTTAATTATTTTAAATATGAGTTTTACTAAAAAGAAACCTTATAACATTGTTTTAAATTTAGCTCTAGATATTTCTTGGGCAAGTGAAGCGTTTGGAAAAATTCCTGATGCAATAAATTTTTGGATGGGAAGTAGTAATTCAGTTACCAGTATGCATAAAGATCATTATGAAAATATGTATGCAGTGGTAAGGGGAGCCAAAAAATTTATTTTACATCCACCTACTGATTTACCTTACTTAATTCATAAACAATACATACCTGCAAGATACAAAAAAGAAAACGGTGTTTACAAAATTTTTGAAGAAAGAAATATTGAATGTTGTCAAATATGTTTAAAGGAAGATGTATCAACTGAAATGAAACATAGGAACATGGCTACTAAAGTTACACATCCAACTATATCTACTGAAATTACACAAGTTAACATTTCAAATGAAGTTTCAAATTTGAATTGCATTGATAAATTTAATATTGATATAAAAAATACGAGTGATAGCATCTCTATAAACAAACAAAATATAAGCTGCTTACATGATTGCCATGTACTACCTAGAATACCTTGGATTGCAACAAATCCTTTGAATCTTAATGATAGAACAAGTTTTTTGTATAAGCAGTCTCATCCTCTGGAAGTAACAGTCCAATCGGGGGATCTTCTATACCTTCCTTCTTTATGGTTTCACCATGTACAGCAAGAAGATAACACAATTGCAATAAACTTTTGGTATGACATGGATTATGATATAAAATATAATTATTTTAAATTTACTGAACAAATCAACAATTTGCTCAAACAAACTGACATTCATTGAGTTAATGTCATATCAAATATTAATGTCAAATATCAAATTTACACGTCAAATATACTAATTTTAAATACATTTTGAGTATTTTGATTTTAGTAAATTTTGGGTTCTTGAAAAAATGTTAAAAAAACCTTTTTTTAACTTCAAGAAACTGTTTTAACATGTGAATTATTTATATATTAACTCATATTTATTTAAAACATAATAAATATCATCAATAAAGACTCATCAGAAATAAATGATCAAATTAATAAAACTTCAGTTTATACCAAAAATTAAATTACAGGAAGTCGCAAATGTCTTAACTATTGTAAATTTTCACACATTTGTGGAATTTGCTGACACTATTATAAAAAGAATTCTTTGGAAATGATTACTTATGCTTTTTTAGAAAAATTGGACAAAATTATTATGCTTAAAAATAAATTAAATTTGCAACAATGGAAAAATACCACTAATGTTATAAATTGGTTCTCCATAATCAAAAATAAAAATGACTGAACATCTATTCAATTTGATATTAATGATTTTTACCCTTCAATAAATGCAGATATTTTAGATAAAACAATTGAATTTGCAAAAAGCCACACAGTTATTCCTAAAGAAACGATACTTATAATAAAACATTGTAGAAAAACCTTACTTTATTTTAATAAGGAAACTTGGAAAAAGAAAAACATACATGACTGCTTTAATGTAACAATGGGCAGTTATGACGTAGCAGAGATTTGTGAATTTTGTTGGGCTATACATTTTAGAATTATTAAGTAAGTGCGGGCGTGGTGCAGTGGTTAGAGCGCTTGCTGTAGAAGCAGAAGATCCAGGTTCAAAATTAACACTGGACTTATATTTGCGTCACGGTAAGGAAGGAGGTGTGAACTTCCTAGTTAAATGCACTTCTGCGGTGCTCTGTGACAAGGCCATTAGGTCTTCTTAGGGCACCTAAATAACAAAATAAAAAAAAGTAAAATAATCAATATAAATGATTTAGGCCTTTATCACGACAATGGCTTAATAGTAATGCGTAAAAAATCTTTTTTACGCATTACTATTAAGCCATTGTCGTGACTATTAATTTTGATTTGAAAGCCAATATTTAAAAAAAATGTTTTTAAATATTGGCTTTCAAATCAAAATAAACATAAAAATTGTGAACTTTCTTGATATCACATTTAACCTCTGAAAATTTATAAAAGTCTTTTAAAAAACCAAACGATGAGTTATTGTATATTAATATTAACTCAAATCATCCACCCCAAATTTTAAAACAAATCCTGATTTCAATTAATAACAGGCTAAACCAAAACTCCTCAAATGAAAATGTATTCAATTCCTCTAAACGAAAAATTGTAATTGTAAACAAAAAAACAATTGTGGAAACAATAAGTGGAGGTTGTTTATCAAAAAATGTGGTATATAAATGTGTTGTTTCCTCTCAGAATGTACCTGATAAACAATATATTAGCATAACAGAGGGTGAATGGAAAAAATGTTATGCCAATTATAAGCAATCTTTTAAAAATAAAAAGTATTCATAATACACCATGCTGTCAAAATATTTATGGGAGTTGAAAGATAAAAATATTGATGATTTTATACTGAATTGGTTCATACTTAAAACAGCGCCTGCATATTTTCAAACAATGTATACTATGTCTACAAGAAAAATTTAAAATAATTACAAATGCAAACCAAGAATGTTTATCAAACAAAAAATCAGAAATAATTTCTAAATGCAGGCTTGAAAATAAGTTTCTCCTAAAAAAGTATAAAAATAAATGAGCTCAAATAATAGTTACATTAAGTCCCCCTTTTAAAAAATATTTTTATCAAAAAGCATAATAATCATATCTAAAGAATTTGTTTTATAATAGTGTCAGCAAAGTCCACAAATGTGTGAAAATTTAAAGTAGTTAAGACATTTGCAACTTCCTTTAATTTAATTTTTGGTATAAATTTAAGTTTTATTAATTTGATCATTCATTTCTGGTAAGTCTTTATTAATAAAACATAGTGTTAAATAAGAAAAATTTTTGTAAAGTGATTTTATACTAATTTGTAATTGCTCTGTTCTTTTAGGGACATTGAACATTCTATTTAATATAATACATTTTAAAATTGTTTAAATATATATATATATATATATATATATATATATATATATATATATATATATATATATATATATATATATATATATATATATATATATATATATATAGATATATATATATACATTAGGGTGTGTCATAAAACAACATTTTTTGAAAATGTCTGATGATACCCCTAAATGTGTTCTATGTAATAAATTAATACTAAATTTAAAAAATTTTAAAATGAAAAAATTTTTTAGGGGTTGCTCAAGACCCTTAAGCATCAGATGGGTCCCTAATATTTTGAAAAAAGGTTCTTTAAAAGCATGTCATGTTGGGTCTCAAAAGAAATGAAATTTTATAAAAATTATTTAAAAAATTTATGGAAACACAAATTCCAAAAGTTTATTTTAAAAAACTATGAAAATATGTACTTTTTTATTTTTTGTTAAAAACGATAGTTTTTAAGCCATAAAATTTAAACTATATAAAATGATTATTATTTTTGAAATTTAAGTTAGAAACCTGGCTGATGTTTAAGGGTCTTGAGCAACCCCTAAAAAAAAATTTTTATTTAAAAATTTTCAATTTTAGTATTTATTTATTACATAGAACACATTTAGGAGTATGGTCAGACATTTTCAAAAAATGTTGTTTTATGACACACCCTAATGTATATATGTATATATATATATATATATATATATATATATATATATATATATATATATATATATATATATATATATATATATATAGTGGGTATCATCAGGCATTTTCAAAAAATATTGTTTTATGACACATCCTAATATACATATATTCCGTACTTTCATAAAAAAGGTTCATATTCCTAAAACATATTATTGGTTCTCTGTTACATTTTTCAAACCTCAAGTCTGAACTTTACAGCCTGACCCTAATTGCTAAAAAGAAAAGGTTTTTTTAAGTATTTGGTTCATGTTGGTTCTCAAAAGAAGCAAAATTGTATAAAAAATTTAAAAATAGTTACCATTTTATAAAGAATTTTGGATTTTACTGTGTAGAAAGTGACATTTTGTAACTAAAAATAAAAAAATTGCACTTTAACAAGATTTTTCCAATTTTTTTGTTTTTTTTTTTGTTGATGTTTTTTATATGTGCATGTGTGTTATGTTTTTAAATAAATAAAAGGAAAAAAAAATTTATGTTACTAGCTAAAGAAATTACAAAGAAACTTTAACCAGTTTATTAAAAGTTTTTTAAATTTAGGTTTGCATAAAACCTTTTAAAAGTTTACATTTTTAAAAGGTTTTATGCTTTTAACACTTTTTCACAAGGTCAATTTGATTTTTACATGCTTTACCCTTACTTGTAATGTATTGTAATGTGATGGCTATTTTTACATGCTTTATCCTTACTTGTAATGTAATGTAATGTGATGGCTTTTTTTACATGCTTTATCCTTACTTGTAATGTATTGTAATGTGATGGATATTTTTACATGCTTTATCCTTACTTGTAATGTATTGTAATGTGATGGCTATTTTTACATGCTTTATCCTTACTTGTAATGTATTGTAATGTATTGACAGTGGGGAAGTATGAAATTGAAAAGCAGTTTCTACCATAACAAAAACAAAAAGGATAACAAACAATTAATTGCTGTTTGGAGCAAACTGAGTTGAATAACATTCCTTTGCACATATTTTATTGATTTTTTACTTTTCTCAAAATTTTTTATGTCGCATATAAAAAATTTTATGCATAAAAAAAGGTTTGATTAAATAATATAAATAATTTACAAACTATTTCACATGTAACCATTGTTTTATGCTTGGTTTTTATGCTTATCACATAAAAAGTTGTTGGTTCTCACTGTGCTTGTGTGTGGTGAGTGTGTGTTAATGTGTGTGTGTGTGTGTATATATATATACTGCTTTTTTTGCTTTCTCTATTCCATACAGCTTTTTCAGAAAAAAAAGAAAAAATAAGATTGCTGCCCCAGTCCAAACCTTTAGTTAATGTAGCGACACTCCCTTCCATGTTCTACCTGTTTGTCAGACTTTCAGAGATTAAATTTTGTGATATTGGCTTTCAAACTTGAAATTTTGTAATATTGGTACTAGAGTTATCAAATAATGTTTTGCCGAAAATTATGGTGATTGGAGCCTGGGAACAAGTTTATCCTAAAAATTTGGGTCCCTGGTTTTACAGAATAAAATTAATTTTTTTCCATAATACCTAAACTTTTTAATTCTCACTAAAACTTCCGTCTTGAATTTTACTCAAGTTTTTTCCTTTTTCAAAGCAAATTAAACAAACTTTACTTCTAAAAATAATTGGTGAAAAGTTATTAGACATTGTAAAGAATACAACCAACCAAACTGTGTAAACAATACAAACAACCAAACTGTGCAAATTATGCTCTCAAGACAACTGTTTATTAAACAGAAAGAATTGTATTAAAATATTGACATCAAAATAAATTTCTCCTTTCTCAATTCGATACAAGTTAAAATTAGACTAATACATTGATGTAGTCAATTTTTGATGTTAGATCTCATTGCATTGTTTAATTTTTGTTTTTTGTATTTCTTGACTTAAAATAATGAAAAGTTGTATTTTTTCATTTGAATACATATATATATATATATATATATATATATATATATTATATATATATATATATATATATATATATATATATATATATTAAAACTTAGTTAACAGAGGTTTTCAAATAAAAATTATTTTGTACAACTGACAAAAGAATGAAATTATGAGATTAATAAATTTTTTTATCAAATGGAATGCAAAAAGGTACTTTTTTTGGTTTTTTTGTTTTTTATTTTCATTTCATGTTTTTATTATTTTTATATTCTATTATTTTATTTTTTTTAATTCTTTTTCAGGATAATAATTTTTTATTTGTTTTCAGGATAATCATATTACGAAACTACAAAATATAATCAAAATGTTATCTGTTATAGATGGTGTACCAAAAAAAATTGAAAATTTGCAGGTTTTTTTTTTTTTTTTGCTTTTGATTTTTTATTATTTGAAGAGATAATTTTAAATAAATATTTTACAATTATACATGAAGTAGTGACATCTAAACAAATCAGAGGTGTTTGTTAAGGTTTATATAACTGTAAAAGTTTTTGTAACATTTTTAAAAATTTTTGTAACAATAAATATATGAAGTAAAAATATAAATATTAGTTTAAAATAATAAAATAAAATTTAATACATAAAATAAAATTTTATTTTTTTCTAAATACATAATAAAATAAATTATATGTACAATAAAGTATAAAATACAACTATGATTGTATTTTATACTTTATAGTATTTTAGACTTTATTTATAAGGTTTATTTAAATACTGAATTAAAATTTAAAAGCAAAATAATAAAAAGTTATGAAAAAACATTTTTCAAATTCAATTAAAAATTCCTTTAAACCGAGTACCAAATATTTAACAACTTTTTTTTTATTATTACTTTTTAAATATAAACAATCTGTTTATATATAGTTTATATAGTTATAATATATAGTTTAAACAATCTGTTTAGTTTTAAAAAAACTGCTCTTTTAAACAATCGCATCTAGGGTTTGTAATCTCGTGTATTTATATCCTAGGATAACAAGATTGAACCTAGGAGTTTTAAATATATTAACATGTTATCTTAGTAATTTAAAAAAAATTAAAAAATTCACACATATGTTATAAAACACTGTTAAATTATAAGGAACTTCATTCTAGAGTAACAATAATTATTTGATGTTTTTCAAATTGTTAAGTTCACAAAGTACATTGAGTTTTGTTTACGAAACTTTTTTAAAATAAATAAAATTGTTATATTGTTACATAAAACTTTATTCAAAAACTTTTTCAAAACTAGCATAATTTTATAAATAAAAACTTTTTTAAATATAATAATAACGCGCTGCATTTGAAAAAAGAGAAAAGTTTAGTAAGAAGGTTTTATAACATAAGATATGGTTAATTTATTTATTCCAGTGCATTTATCATGCACTGGACAAAGTTTAAACCAAGTGTGTTGCAGACTTCAAACACTTCATTTGTAAAGAATTTTTTATTCTGTATTGCCTGTAATTGATTGATTATCAGTGAATAGCAAATTTGTTTTTTCAACAGCCTGATAAAACGATTTACTTTGTTCCTAGGCAGAATAGTTGAAATATTTTAAAAAACAAGTAATTTTTACTGTACTTCAAGATACAGAAAAATGATTTTAAGACTCTTCCAACAGCATTTATTTTGCTAAGAAAACTATTATCATATTTGCATAGCTCAAGACCATATATAAGCTTCGGCACAGTTAAGGTATTGTACAAATGGGCTATTGTTGACAACTGGCAGTAATAAATCCCACAGTCAATTTATTGCAACCAATTGAAACTGAGATATATGCTCATTTAAATTTGTTTTTTGGAGTGTTGCAATTTTGTTTTTGCTAGTATCATTATCCCATTTGAAACCCAGATGTTTTAATTTATTTTGAAGGTATATATAAGCTCTATTAATTTGAATAACGCTGTTGGAGATATTGCTTTTTCCAGAAATCAGAAATTCCATTTTCTCAGTGTTAAGCTTGTTAAGGTTTGCTACTCCGTATGTTTGGTATAAAATTTGTCAAATTTGCAAAAAACTTAAACTTCAATTTGTTTAACCAAATAGAATTTTAAATAACTTAACCCAGATGTAAGGGATTTTTTGTTTTAAGCAAAAAGGTTCTTAGAATTTTAGGATTTTTAAAAGCAGCAAGATCCTGGGATTCCCATTATTAAATAACAGTGTTTAACAATAGTTTTAATATTACAAAAATTTCTATTTTGATTTAAAACAAAAAAAAAGTTTTTGATTAAAATAGGAACAACAAACGCATATGAATGTGCAAATATGTGCAAATGTGTGCAAAAATGTATGCAAATTCCACATAATATTCATATCATAGATATATGAAGCATATCATAGATATATGAAGCGCAATGTTCACAATGCCTTATAACAGTCTCTATTAATTTTGATTTAAAACCAAAATTTATTGGACAAAAAATACAAAAATTTTTCTAAAAAACAAAAATAATTGTTAATTGGTTGTTTTGGAGTCAGACAACTTGTCATCAGAAAATGTTTGCCAACTACTTTTTTTTATTATAATTTATACACTTATCAAAAACAATATTGTCAGGGATAGTGCAGATTCGTGTAACTAGCATTGGTTACTATATTTGGATATTTATAATTTTAACACTAAATATCTATTGTTGACATTACAAAAAACAAAACTCTCTGTGCTATAAAGAACCCAAAATCTGTTGAAATAAAAAAGTATAAAATTTTAATCTTCTCTAGTGAAAAATCTGTCAAGTGCAGATACTCGCGCGGTATTATCCAATGCTAGTTTTGCAGATCTGCATAGAAGTCATAATAAAAAGAATTTTATGTTTGATATTTTTTTTTCATAGTTGTTTGAAGATTGTAATGAACAAGTTAACAAGTTATTACTTGAGGATGATACATCACAATTCGACTGCAAGAGTTCTGACTCTGAAGTAGTTTGTGTGTCTTTAAAAGCTTTACCAATTGTTTTTTTATTTTGTAAGGTAATTTTTATTAACCATTCATTTCATTTTGCTTAAGAATATATTTTGATCAAGGATAGGATAAGGATCATAATGATGGATTCTCCCAAAAAGTTTTTTGATGTTGCTATCAACTTGATTTAACTCAAGAAAAACTTAACCAATATTTATATTAGAATATTTGTTTTATCTTTTGTGAATCAAAGTTATCATGAATAAAGTTGTAAAATTTTTCTTATTTTTTTCATTTTAATCTTTGTTAGGTTCATATTTTAGGATGCAAGTATTCAACTTGAAGAGAATATGATAAAACAACGCATTGTTGCTTTGTTCAAGAACTCTTATCAGAGTTTAAAAGTAATTTTTCTGCTTTAGGATTTCTTTTTTTTATTATAAATTATATCTAATAAAGTTCATTAGCCTACTATTACTTTTGTTTCAATATATGTGTGTGTGTATATATGTATACATATATATATATATATATATATATATATATATATATATATATATATATATATATATATATATATATATATATATATATATATATATATATATATATGTATATATATATATATATATATGTATATATATATATATATATATATGTATATATATATATATATATATATATATATATATATATATATATATATATATATATATATATATATATATGTATATATATATGTGTGTGTGTGTGTGTGTGTATATATATATATATATATATATATATATATATATATATGTATATATATATATATATATATATATATATATATATATATATATGTATATATATATATATATATATGTATATATATGTGTGTGTGTGTGTGTGTGTATATATATATATACACACACATCAGACCTTGTTTTGAATAAAAAATGCTGAACGCATCAGCCTAATATGAATTTGGTGTCATAAAATTCTCTTTGTTTTTTTAATTTTTAAAGACATAAGTTTTTTTAAATTATTGCAATAATATTAATTACTGCAAAATGAGTTAAATATTATTTAATTCATTTTTTATTATTACTATTAGGGAATGTTTATTTTCTCTCATTAAAAAAAAAATGTTTAGGAAGGAAAACCGAAAAAACAATTGCAATAAAAATGAGCTAATTTTTTTTTAAGAATAAATAAAGTTTAAATATTGATCAACATTTAGTAATATTTCCAAATAAATTTGTCAGTTAAGTTAATTTTTTTTTTAATCAGAATTATACTATATATTTTTTAAATCAAAACTAAATTATTTATATTTTTTTATCAGAATAAAATTATACATTTTTATTAAATTAGTTTTAAATTAAATCACATATTTTTTTATTAGAATTAAGTTATATAATTATATAAATAAATCTTTGCTTCAAGCCTAAAGTGTTAGCCTTTTTCAAGTGAAAAAATTAATCACTACAATAAATAAAATAGTAAAAAGTAAAAATAAAGATAAATTAAAATTTAACTTTTTTTTTATTAATTTATTTCTTATTAAATAGAAATTTATGTAAGTTATTTTTTATTGCAATCAAAAGTTTTATAAATATTCTTGTGCTCACGAGATAAAAATAAATGTTTTTATTTCTTTTATGTTTTTTTTTAATGCTTTGTTTAATAACATATACAAAAAAAAATTGTCATTAACTATAAACAATTTTGTTTTCTGTTAATAAAATTTCGATAAAATAATGTATGTATATATATATGTATGTATGTATATATATCAATATCGATATATGTATCTACTATAGTGTATATAGATCAGCAATTGCTTACTCATTTGCACATTTTTATAGCATACAGCTTTTTCATTAAAAAATAAAAATGACGAATAATAAAAGAAAAGGTTGCTGCTCCATCCCAAATGCTTAATCAATCTAACAGCGCTCTTTTGTGACAGCAGTCTATAAGATAGTTGATGTATGTACTGAAGCCCTTTGCAGCAGGCTATTTCAGTGTGATGTCAGATTTATCTAAACATGCATTTATACACACACACATATATATTTTTAAAGCATTTATAGATCAGCAAATGCTTACTAGTTTTGCTTATCTTTATAGCATACAGCTTTTTCATAAAAAAGATATATATATATATATATATTCATATATATATATATATATATATATATATATATATATATATATATATATATATATATATATATATATATATATATATATATATATATATTAGGGTGTCCCAAAAATTTCAAAAATATTTGAATTTCAACTTACTTGTAGTTTTTTCCCATTCTCCTTTACCATAAAAGTCCAAAAATCACAAAAAAGTGTTTGTATCTGCATTAAAACAGATAGATGTAAATATTGGTTTTTGACAGAAATCGAACAAAAAATATATAGTGGGAAAAAAATCTTTATTTAACAAGTAATTCATACAGTTTTAAGTTGTTTTTTTGTCATCTCCTTTGTGAACTTTTTTCTGTTGTCTCTTGCAACTAGCATTACATTTTGCTTTATGTCCTCTGATTTGTGTGAGTTCACAAAATCTTGAATTAACTGAATATTTTGCTCTGCACAATCATTGACGTACATACTGTTTTTCGCAAATGATATGAAACTTTCAAGACTAGGGGTGTTTTGGTCCTCAACCCAACTCTCCACTTCAGTGGTGTCTATATCTGCAACCTTCAATAGAACCCAACTCTGAGGCCCAACAAGATCAAACAGCTCAGTTGATTTTTGTATTGTTGGAAGTTGGGGTTTGTCGACCTTTTTTGGCACATCAAACTCCAACAGTCTATTCAAAATCTCTACCTTTACTTCATAGTCTAAATTAGCATCAGCAAGAGCCAATAAAACCAGCTCCTCAGTAAGATACCTTTTGTGTACAAACTTTTTCTTTTGTGACTTTTGAGTCATGTCCCAGCTCTGAATATTGCTCTTTAATATGAAACACTTCTTTAAGAGCATTAAGATCATTTTTTGGAGCATTGTTAGTAAGATATGCTTTCAAAAACCATGGAGTATAGCAGATTGCAACAAAGAAAGAAGCAGTTTCCACCATGGTTTTCTCTTTTTCAGTCATGACTTTAGATATCTTTGAAGTCATTGTGAGTTTAGGAAGATACAATGCATCTGCCATGAATCTTGCTTCATGTCAGGCTCCTGGTTGGTGAAGAGAGAAGTTAGTAACTTCTCCACCTAGGTAAAATACCATTAACTCACACAGCTCCTTGTAATCACCTCTGGAAAAAGTACCCAACGTAATAGCTTGCTCTCCAAACTCTAGGGCTGCTCTGGCTGTGGTATGTAGAGGAGAACCAACTTCTAGTTTACTCCAATCAATTTTCACTAAATCATATATGTATTCAGAGATTTTTTAACATCTTGCCATTCTTTTTGCAGTCTTGTGTACAAACCTCTTCTTGGACCCTTTATTTTTTCACCTGTCAAAGCCTCCATGAAGTGTAAAATATGACTTCCAATATATACCTGCTGCACATAAACTATAAAAGTGGAACATTTTGGCTGGAGGCAAGAATGGCGACAGCTCCAGAAAATATCCCAGTATTTGACAGTGTAGTGTCACAACATATAGCATAAACTTGATCTGTAATACCATAGTATCCAAGCATGTTAAGGATAACTTCAACTTGATCACAACCTTAGGAGCTCTTAGCTTGAATCACTCCCAAGAGTATGTCATCTGTATCTTCTATGTCTGGGGAAGTGACACTTACAGCTATTCTTCTATCTGCTTCACTTGTTCTCCATCAAAATTAAAGCAAAGTTCTTTCCTTTCAGATAAGGATTAGGTGATCAGATAAGGCAGGACATATTTGTAACAAATATGTCCTGCCTTATCTGATCAACTAATCCTTCAATTTGTTCAAACCTTTTTCTATGGACTGTGCTTCTTGATAAGTTGATTTTATCCAGATTCACACCACCTTTTTTATATATAGCAGCTACTATTGAAGTTTGAGGTCTTATGCCAACATTATATCTTGCAACAGCTGTAGTTGTGCATTCTATCAGTTCTTCAGGACTGATATGTATGAAAACCTTCGGTTTAGATTTATGTCGGATATTTTCCTTATCATAATCTTCTTCAGAGGATGGTTCATTATCAGATTCAGGGTCAGAATTTTCATACTTAAAAGAATTTTCCTGTTCATGCATTTCTGAATTATAGAATTCTTTCTCTTTTCTCCACCTGCTTTTCTTTTACACTTAGTTCTTCCCATTTTATCAAAATCGTGTTTAATAATACTTAAGCTAATACAAATTAAATGAGGTTAGTAAATATTATTTCACAGTAAAATTTGAAAAGAATATAACACAAATCTTAAACAAAAAACTTTAAGAACAAACACAGCTCTAATTTGAAATCTCAGCATGCACCAGGCTGGATATTGCAAACTGTGTACACTTGTATTGTAAACTGTGTACACTTGTATGTGTTGTGTATACAATAAAAACTGAATGCCTACTCCAATAAGCACAAGAAAATATTAAATGTAATGATCACAAGCTTTCTTACTAGGAGTAATATGCATATTGTAATAACAATTGGAATTTTAGAAATATTTTTATTTTTTTCAATTTTTCAATTTTTACATCTATCACTTTTACAAGCGTAAAACTAAAAAATTTTATATTTTTAGAATCTGGACATCAAGTAGAATGGGGAAAAACATCAAGTAAAATTTTTTTGAAATTTTGGGACACCCTTATATATATATATATATATATATATATATATATATATATATATATATATATATATATATATATGTATGTATATATATATATATATATATATATACATACACATATATATAACATACATAATATTTACATCACAGTGCTTATCTAAACACATATTTATACATACATGTACTTTTTAATAAGATCAGGTTGATAGCTGTTGTAATTTAGGTAGTCATGGGTTTTTGTTTCTTTATAGAATAAGTTGGTTGTGATATATTTGTTGTTTTTAAGAATAACAGGTATATCTATAAAATTAATTATATTATAAATATTTTCTTTTTCAATAAGTTCGATTACATAGTCTAATGTAAAGCTGATTGAATCATTTAAATCTGCAAGATTATCTTAATGTTTTGGCCCTACGTTGAATTAATATGAAAATTATTATCCATTAATTGTTTGAATTTGAAAAAAAACTTTTTTTTTCCTTAAGCATCCTTAACTGCAGTGGTCCCCTTAGCCTTAGGAAGGTGAATTGAATAAAAAAAAAAAAGTTTTATAAAAAGTATTAGAATATTTTGGTTTTAAAAACAAATGCAAAAATTAAAAAGTTATAGAAACAATAAGTTTTTAATGGCCAATCACCCTGTGCTAACTCAATCCCCCAATCTGCACTAACTCAAGATATCTCTACATATCAACATTTAAAACAACCCACGAATTTTTATCATTGCATCTACTTCCCTTTACTAATTAACCCTCCCCTATAATTAAGTAGGTGAGAGTAGGTCAATATTTGGTTAAGAAATAAGCATATAGCATAATAGTATTTCTTACTCAGCATGTTAAACATGTTTTCTGTTTTCTCAAATATTTATTCTTATTCAACATGTTAAAGGTTTTCTAAAAAAATTCATTGCATTTGAAAATCATTGCATTGGGAAGTCATTGCAAAACAAGTTTCTTTAAGTATTGTAAAGTTTGGCATCATTCTTATTATCTTAGCATAATCTTTGAAATTTCTTGTTGTCAAATGTTGTTTTATTCAAGCTGGTATTTTTGTAAAACATAAATTATATTAAAAAATATCATGTGCTTATAAAAAAGCAACATAGAGTTTATTGCAATAGGCATTTTTGTGTTTGTTTGTTTATATAAAGAACAATAGAAATTATTAGTATTAAACCAAATAAATTAAAAAACAGAACACATGCAATAGAAGTTTTATTTTTTTACTTTATTGAATTAATTCAGGCTAAAAATGAAATTTAGCAGTACTTAGAGATGAGCTGCATAAACACTTTCATAACAAAAAATGGTTTTATAGTAAAAGGAGCAATATTTTATGCACTCATTAGTAAAAAATTTTCTTCAAAAAATGTATGTGATACTGTGGCCATATATATATATATATATATATATATATATATATATATATATATATATATATATATATATATATATATATATATATATACACACACACACACACGCACACACACACACACACACACACACACACACACACACACACACACACACACACACACACACACACACACACACACACACACACTAAAAAGAGACATAAAGTAAGGCATCATTTGTTATAACAATTGTAGGTTATATATATATATATATATATATATATATATATATATATATATATATATATATATATATATATATATATATATATATATATATATATATATATATATATAACCTACAATTGTTATATCAACTGATGCCTTACTTTGTCTCTTTTTAGTAATTTGTCTCCTGTGGCTTTTTGTGTTATTTTCCACAATATAAAAAAAAACAAAATTTTTTTAATATAAGTAATAATGGAAAATAAATTTCAGCTTGCTATAAGTATTGTGGAAAGATGGTCTTTTCAATTTCAAGATGCACACAGTGTTTTAGCAAATGGTAATTTTTATTTTTTTAAATTTTGTGTTTTAAGTTATTGAAGAAATTTCTTGCAGTGTTTTTTTATTGTTAGTTAAATGTCAATGAAATTTTAAATGATAAAAACTAAAAAAGTTACATTATGTTTAAAAGTATGAAATATTGTGTTGAAAATTACAGTTTTAAAATAATTTTAGTCTCAAAATCCAGTTTTTAATTTCTTATTTTTTCCTTAATTCCTGATTTTTATTTCCCTGATTTTCTAATATTATTTATTGAAAGTTTTTTTAATAAAAATTTAAGTTAAGTTAAGCTTTATGTTGGTTTTTAAAGGATTCTATAATGCAAAACCTTTAAAGTTTTTCAGTGTTAATCAAAAAATATTTACTCAATAAGTTACACAATTTTTCATGTAGTCTTACATTCAATATTTGATTCAATAAAAGTACTTTTGTATTTGGACGCAATGGCTGCAGCATCTATTTGTAAATCGTTTAAAAGGTTTCTTTTTTTTTATAAATTTTTAGTTCTAGTTATTTAGAAGTTACTCTAAATTTTATTTTCATTTTTTTCTGAATTTTTTGTCTAATTGTATTTTGTACATACAATTTTGATGACAGTTAAATTAAATAGGAGACAATTTATATTAAAGATTTTTCCTTTTTTTTCTTTGCCATGTTATTACATGAAAGCATTTTCTCATTACAGGTTATATATCAATCAGAAAAACTTAGTTTTTAAGCATGTAAATGATTTTGAATGGTTGATAAATATTTGTGACATTGTTGAATGTATTTTCCAAAAGATTTTTCAGGTTAGATATTATTTTTTAAAATAATTTATAAACCTATCTGCAAATAGTTGATAAATAATAAATATATTATAGGATGGCGTTGTTCAACATAATGTAAAATTTTATAAATTTCTCATTATAGGATGTTGTTCAACATAATGTTAAGTTTTACAAATTTGTCATTGGTCTTGCTCTTCATATCACGCTGGTAATTTTCTGCAATTTATATAATTATTCATTAACAATTTCAAGTTCATAAACAATTGAATAATCTTAAAAGCTATCCCAGATACACCATATGAAGTGACTTTATTGAGAAAACCACCATGCCAGCCTTTATTGAAAGTCTTTGATATTTCTAGAGCAAAATAGCCCTAGTCTTGCCTTCACAATCAAATTCTTTAACTTAACTATTTTAACTTAAAATAACCATTGTAAGTAGAGTTAGTGCCGCGTACATGGAGCAGGTTGTTCTGAATTACATGTTACCAAAAACAGTTTTTCATAATTATATTAGGGTTTTTATTTAACACGCTTTGTAATTATATTTGTTGAGGTTGCACACACTAAGTGTTTTATTTTTTATTTAGGACTTTAAAGATGTGTCTGATGATGCTATAAAGAAAATTTATTCGTTTTCTTGTTCAGTTCAAAGGTTTCAAGTTTTAATAGTTTTATCTTCTAAGTTTTTAATAAAAACAATCTTTTAATCATAAAGTTAAAAGTAAATTAGTAAACAAGCAATATCTTGTTTACTAAATAAGAAAACAATAATAACTAACTTATGACGTTCAATCCTTTATTTGAACGATTCGTTTTGTGTGGGGTTTTTTGTGTAAAAGTTTTAATCAAATTGAAACATAATTGACTAAGATGTCAATAAATATGTATTAAGTTTGATTGGTCATTTTATTTTTTAAATTTTTTTATGTGCATGTTTTATCACATTAGATAAGTATTGCATCACCCATGTCCTGTTATTCGCGTTGCTATTATTTGTCTTGTAAGTGCGTAAGTGACAAGTTCAAAATAAACTGTGATTGAATGAAAAAAGAATATTACTGTTTCATTTTTAAATCTAACATTAGTTTATGTCCTTTAAAGTGAGTTCATGTTTTTGAACTAGTAAGGTATGATTCAATAAAATGCATAAATTGAAAATAAGTTTGTTATTTTTTTTATTTAGATATAAGTTTTCAGAACTTACAAATAAGTGCAAAACTAAAGCAAAGAGGAAGTTAATTTCCTTTGAAAATAAGACAAAGCAGCTGCTAAAAATATTTTAAAAGTGGTAATTTTATACCCACTACCTTAATATTTTAATACTCACTACCTTAAAATATTTTAAAATATTTTTAAATTCTCAAAGGTAGTGGGTATTGATTGGATGAAGTATTTAATGCTGATGAAACCAGTTGTTATGGAAAATGATGCCCAACTGAACAATCATTGCCAAGTCCTAGAAATCTCCATTTTTACTTTTTAATAATGCATCTGAATCAAGACTATTAAAACCCTGTATGGTAAATCGATCATTTCAATCACATGCACTTAATGGTAAAAGTATTTGCCAAAACTTGTCTTGATTTCATTTAAAAAAGCAATTCCTAATTATTTCGTTAAGTTTTGAGTTATTTTCTGCAAGAGACTTTTTTATATGCACAAAAAAAACTTTAAAGTTGTATTGCGAAAAATTATAATGTGAAGTTTTATGAGATTTTTAAAAATGCGTTTTCTTTTATGTGGTTCCAAAATCCATTACACAAAAACAGGTGTGAGTATTGTTTTATAATTTGTTTACAAAGAAAAATAGTTTTAATAAAAACTTTAATTACAAAATGTTTTTAGTTCAAAGTAAAAATCTCACAATCTGTAAATCTTAGTGCTAATCCTTATGACAGTTCCCAAAAAAACTTATTTGTAATATGAATTCTAGTGTAACTAAGTACAACATCAAAACTTTAAAAAATTTTCTGAGAGAATTTTGAAATAGGATTTCAGGTTTTAAATAATAATTCTTATACTTATATATTAGTTATATATTACTTATACACTATATCTTTTTTATACTTCATATCTTTTTTGTTAGTTTTTTATAGCTACAAAGAAACTTCTAAGAAACTTTGAAAAATAAAATGATATACAACAATAGTTGTTAAAAAACATAAAACTACTTCGAAATAAAACTTTTTTAAAAAAACAATAAAAAACAACTTCTCTATGGAGGGTTTAAAAAAGTTAAAACTTCTATGGAGAACTCAAAGTTGCAACCTTATCCAGCTGCTCCTCTATACCACTGTAAACACTACACCACTATTTTACTAATTTGAGAAATATTTAAACATTTTTTGTGTGCAAATTATGTTAAAATAATGTGCATAATGTTAACATTGTGTTCTATGTTAAATAATTAATATATAATAACACATTCAATAATATAAAGTGCTATAAGTGCATACAAATAATGAATTTCTTTATCTCATATATTTCCTAATAAAATTTATCACTGTAAATACTATAAATATCTCATATATTTCCTAATAAAATTTATCACTGTAAATACTATAAATATCTCATATATTTCCTAATAAAATTTATCACTGTAAATACTATAAATATCTCATATATTTCCTAATAAAATTTATCACTGTAAATACTATAAATATCTCATATATTTCCTAATAAAATTTATCACTGTAAATACTATAAATACCTCATATATTTCCTAATAAAATTTATCACTGTAAATACTATAAATATCTCATATATTTCCTAATAAAATTTATCACTGTAAATACTATAAATATCTCATATATTTCCTAATAAAATTTATCACTGTAAATACTATGCCGTTATTTTACTTATTTGGAAAATTAAAATATTTAAACATTTTTTGTGTGTAAACAATGTTAAGATTTTGTTTTATATTAAATAATTAATTTATATTAACACATTAAATAATATAACAATTTGTGCATACAAATAATGAATTTCTTTTCAAACACCTCAGATATTCTTAGTTACACAAATGTATTTTTGTTTCTGGATATATCTTAAAAGTGTTTTCCAGAAAAAAATTTCAAAATATGACCAGGATAATCCCTGTTTATGATTTAACAAATGTTTGTAGTTGAAGTTGACAATGCACTGCTTAGATCCATAATCATTATGAGATTTTATTCTTTTTTAATCATCTTCAAATATTGAATAGATTGCTTTTGTTGCCTGTTTACCGAATAATTTAAGTAAAATTCTGTGGCGTTCTATGAATTCTGGAATATAGTAGAAAACATCATTTGTTACAGTAACTGTTAAGAAAAGTTATGATTACTTGAACTGTCAGATTTTTCTAGGTGTCTGTCATTTAAATGAATGTCTCTTAAGTATCTCAACATTCTTTACTGCATTCATTTCCTGTGCCACTGTGAAAGACTGTATCTGAATGTTTAGCTTTGCAGACCACTCGCTTGCCTCTAGCAACACTGTAGAAGCTTTTCAAATGATAAATCTCCATTGGCAGGATCAAATCCAGAACAAATTCAGAGTCTTTAGCCATGATCAAAGGAGCTACGATCGCGTTATTGAATTCCTTTGATTTGCTTTTATTTGATCCAGAAATAAAAACTTATTGTGATTTGTCTTCAGACTTCTAAATATTTTTGAAACTTTTTTCTTTCTAATTTTCTGAGTCAATGTCGCACTAACAGCAGAGTTGTTTGAATGTGATTGAGTTCCAAACTTAAGTTAAGCAGCTTTATAGTTGCATGAAATTTTAACATTGTTCGTGTTAATTAATCATTTTTCAGTAGATTTTTAGAACTTTTTCTTTAATTGCAATAATTAATAGCACTTGACTTCAGTATTTTAAGCTATTGAATTTTTGAGTAATTGTATAATTTACTATTGAAGGGCTACATGTTTTATCAATTTCCTTTAATATGTTAATAAGACCAAAATTCCTCTTTAAAAATGATACTCGAAAAATACAAAAATGATATATGATAAATTCAAAACCTTATGAGATAATTTTTCGATTGTTTTCATGCAGGTTATGATTTGATAGATTCTTCAAATTCTTGCAAGGAACATTGTCTGTATTCTTCCTTGCTGTTTCATGTTCTATAAAAAAAAGTATATTTTGACAGTGTAAAAATGTTGGCAAGTCTCAGTTTTCATGAGAACCATGTGCTTTTGACAGTCTTAAGCAAATCAAAGATTCATTTCATTTACATACTAAATTATTTACAAACTAAACTGAATTATTTTATTGCATACTTATATACTTGAGACTTCTTTTTGTTTAAACAACTTCCAACAAGGCTTCCAAGCAACCACTATTAGAATTGGAAGTTACTGGGAGAGAAAAGATGAAATTTATAAAGCTAGATAACAATTAACAGACGGCTTAGCATAGAAATCACACAGTTTGTGACCTTGTAAATTTTATTTTTGTTTAGCATTTAAAAGTTCTAAAGTTTTTATTCAGCAAAGTTTACAATGCACATTGATACAGTGAATGGTCATAACGCACATTATTAATAACTACTATCTAGAATAATTAGAATATTTTAAATAATTCTAGAATAATTAGTGTGAAATGAATATACTTGTATACCATGGTCGTACTTGTTTCAAGGATGCTTTTTAAGAAAACATTAAAATTTAATATCTCTCTTGGACCAAATTGAAAGATCTTGACATTTTGATATGTAATGATACTTCTTCAGGATTTTCTTGGGAATCTTTTTAAGCATTAGCCCTGAAATTTACATGTGATTTTAAATTTTATGAACCCTGAAATTTAAATTCACTGTGAACCATTTGAACAGTTTTCTGTAAAATGATGTAATTCTTTTTCTAAGAGATAGTGATTTAGTTGTAAGCTGAAGGATAAAATACAAAAACTTATAGCATAAACAGTAAAATGTACAATATATTACAAAAATCTTTTTTAAATTATTTATTTTTGATAATTATGATTATATATAATAATTATGGTAATTCAAATCAAATTTAACGTATGCTGAAATAGATTTTACATTTCATGGAATATTTACATATAGTACAAATACTAATTTTAAGTATACACCAATACACCATAATAAGAAAAAGAAAAAAAAACGTACAATACTTAAATGAAAAACTTTATGGAATAATAGTTAAGTAAGAGGTATGATAAATTTAGGACAAAATTCAATTTACTTTTATACATTTATCTAGAATATAAGACTTTTATATTACTAATTAAAATATAACAGTAAAAGAGAAGTAGGTTATAATAATATACAGTAACAAAATTATAAACAATATAGTAATATAAGTATCATTAATAATAATAGGCAATAAAAATAATATCTCCAGTTATTGGTAATAATAATCAAAATAATAATAATAATAATAACGATAAAAATAGCAATTCTATTATTATTAATAATAATAATAATAATAACAATAATGTTAGTAATAGTTCTATTAATAATAATAATAATAATAACAATGATATTAATAGTAATAAAAAAAATCGATTCATGTTCATAACAAAGAGTTCCATGTTTAGGTATAGATAATTTGAAGCTTTTAGCTGATCGAAGTTGGTAACGAGTATTTTTTTATATATATAAGTAAAAAAATCAGTAAATGGAGGAGGTAAGGTTTTATTTTGCTGTTTCCAAACAAACAAACAGTTGGAGTGTTGAATAAGGTGTTTTAATTTAAGTATCTTTGATATGTAATAGAGGATATTAGGGTAGAGTTAAAATGTTGAAAATAGATTATTTTTAGGTCTTTATTTTGGAGGTGAGATAATCTTTTAAGTGTTAGAGATTAGGTTTGTCTCCATATTTGACATGCATATTTAAGATGAGACTCAAAAATAACATGATATATGTTAAGAAGCATTTCAAGATTAAAATAATGTTGAATTTTGGCCAACATACTGTTAAATCTGCTTAGTTTCAGTGCTAAGTCTTTAAGATGGGATGCAAAACTTAAATTGGAATCAATTTGGATACCAACATACTTGATAAAATTCACAGGATCTTTTTTTTGACTACTTAATCTGAAATTCAGGTGCTTTTTTATTTTTGTTTGACTTGATTTAAAGATTATTATTTTTTTGAAATTATGTGATAATTTATTGGATAGAAGCCACTGGAGTAGATTCACTATGTCATGGTTAATATTTTTGTTTATCTTTTTAAGTGAATTGTTTATTAAAAGCAGATTGGTGTCATCAGCGAATTAGTAAGCAGTGGAAAACTTCAGAAAAGTATTAAGATCATTAATAAAAAGTAGGAAAAGCAATGGTCCTAATACAGAGCCTTGTGGGACACCATTTGCTGATTTTATTAATTCAGATTATTAAAACCATTATCAGATAATTAAAACTTTGTTTTGAAGTGTAAAACCTTTTTTTGAGGAAACACCTAAAAAAATATTTTAGAGGTAAAAGTTTTTTGTATTCTTACTTAATGGCTTATTTATATTTAAATAACACAATATTACAATATTTTTACAAAAATTTTGCCTTCTGTAAATTTGTTATTGTTTATAAATAATATCTCCTGCTAATTAAAAAAATGTTAAAAAATTTTCTGTATTATCTACTGTTTTAAAGTTATAACATTTTTAGCACCAGCCAGCATATGAGCTTACTTGGTCAGTGTCCTTACTTAGTCTGTGCCTTACAAAACATTTCATAGATGGTTATTAGTGTGCTTCTCTCACAACCTAGGTTTGGATGGCGAATGAAAAGTAGTGGGTTACAAGACAGATAATAATACATTGTACATTAAAAAATATGCCATTAATAGGTATATTCGAATACGAGGTTTTCCATTTCTGCGTCATAAAATCTTATATAAAATGTATAAAAAATGTTTTGCATGCTTATTATCAAATACACATTTAAAGTTTGCTTCAAAGCAAATTGTTTTAAAAACATCTTTCTGCTACTCGAAAATATTTATATTGTATATACACTAACTCAGGCTACTCGAAATATCTATATTATATATACACATTATATACATATTTGTACCAATTAGGTAGGTACAATTAGGTAGGTTCTGCTCTTCTCATAATAGCTACTAGAGGATGTTAAAATTCTCCTGATGATGTTTTGCTATGTATATGAACATTATATTGGCAAAAAGCATGTATTAGATAAGGTTGTGAAAGGTACCATACCTCAGATAGCATATGCAAAATATTTTAGAATGCCTATGGGTGATCAGGACAAGATGTGTTACCCCCACTTCATATCAAACTAGGATCGGTAAAACAATTTGTAAAAGCCTTAAATTTTGGAGAAAAAGCTTTACAAGAAATTTGTCCATATGCCATTTTTATATGTCATGTAATTATCCTTATATTATTAGAACAGATTGATACAACTGACTTATATCAAAAACTGACTTTGAGAAAATTTACACATCAAAAAAATATAAAATCAAGCATAAATAAAAAACTATCAATGTTATGTTGAAATTAATTTTTGAATTCAATGGCAAAAAATGCATCAATAAACATTTTTTTTTTTTTTTTTTTTTTTTTAAACATCTTTGCTTCCAACAAGGCTGCAAGCAGCCACTAATTAAAGATTAAAGTTGGAAGTTACTGTAAGAGAAAAGATGAAGATTGTAGAGCAAGATAACGATTGACGGACGATTTAAAAGATTGCAAATTATATGAATCAGGAAAGCAAGATGAAGGAAGCGAATTCCAAAGAGCTGATGTTCGAGGAAAAAAACTAGACGAATAAGCGTTTTTGGAGCACTTAGGAACAGTCACAGAAAAAGGGTGACACTTAATTGAATGACGAGTAACACGAGAATGAATTTTAGTAGATGGCACAAGAGACGTTAGCTCTTTCGAGCAGTGCCCATTATAGTATTTGTAGAAAAGAGAAAGAGAAGCAACATTACGACGATGTGATAATGGTTGAAAGTTGGCTGCAAGAGCAGGTCCAACTATGTTTACAATGCGTTTTTGCACATTAAAAATCATTACAAACATTAAAAATCTAAACATTTAAGACAAATTACATTGTGTAATTTTAGCTTTTACTTTTAGCTCATGTTATATTTTAAAAGAAACTTTATTTTTATAGAGCTCATGTTATATTTCAAAAGAAACTTTGTTTTTCTAACATAACAATAGTTTTATAATTTCAGTTTAACAGAAATAATTTTTTGGTTTATGCTGTTTGGATTTAAAGTTATTTTTTATTACAAACATAATTTTTTTTTTGAATAGTTTTTGTGTTTCTGTTTTCAGATTACTTATGAAGTATACAACTCAAGATTTGAATCCATTACTGGAAGCTACTGTATGCTAAATATGCATTACTCTATTTTTTTCAAACAAAATAAAATTATAATAAAAGTTATTAAAAACTGTTTAATTTAATTATTTTTTTAATTACACGCGTGTTTTGCTTTTATAGTTAAAAACTTGTATTAAAGAATTATTGAGTTTTAAAAATGCAAGTCCTCACTTTATCAAAGGTTTTTTTTTTTTTTTTTCACAATGCTGTTAAATTGTAATTAACCTTGTTTTTTCTATTAAAAAAAGGTATAAGTTAAAACTGTCATTTTAAATTTTAGTCTTGGTTTCAGAAAATAATGGTTTGGAACACCTAATTTTGTTATCACGTTTTCATTCTGATTTAAATGAGACTTTTCAAGGTGATATTCCATTACATTGGTTTCCTTCGGAAAATAGAGATAGCTTAATAGGATTATTTTTTAACCTTCTTCAGCACTTCTCACCTTTTATATATGAAGATAATAAAATCTTGCTACCAAGTTCTTTTGGCATAGTTAATGTTTATGAATACCTACTTGTGAATTTATGTTCTTACATCACCAATCTTCCTGCATGCAGCATTCAAAACATTGTATGTAACTTTTTTTAGTGTTCTAATATTTTTTAGATTTTTTCCTTTAAAAAAACATGTTTCTTTATATATATATATATATATATATATATATATATATATATATATATATATATATATATATATATATATATATATATATATATATATATGTATGTATATGTATATGAAAAACCAATTAATAACTTATTGAAGTTAGGTTTTGCATTTTATTAAAAATTGTATGTTTTTTATTTGTAAAAACATTTTTTTAGACTGATATTATTGTTTCTTCACTGTTTATATCAAATATTACTTTTATTTTTGCTGCCGATCTACTCAGCTTTATTGCAAGGTAAATAATTTATTTAGGTGTATTTAGTCATTACTCTATTCATTGATCTTATATGCATTTTTTTTTAGATGGAGTAGTGAAGACTTATGTTTTCAGTATGTTAACATGCTTGGAATAACAGTAATATATGTTTTTAGTATGTAAACATGCATAACATAATCATAAATATTTTAATTGCACTTAAAATAAATTTATTAATTTTAGAAAGTTATTAAAGTTGCTTTTTTATAATCATTGATTTTTTAACATTTTGTATAAAATATTAAAAAATAGAAAATAGAAAATAGTTTATATTTTAAGAAAATAGCTAAGCTTGAGTCATAATGGCAAAAAAAAGACTTTTTTTTTTTCATCATTAAATAAAACTATTTGTATTTATATCTGTATTTTATAACAAAATATATTGAGACAGTATCTATCTAAATAGGTAAGAAAGGTAAGTATATATTTGTGTGTTTGTAAAACTTAAAAAAATTATGATTATATAGGTTATATATGTTTATATATTATATATAGTTATACATGTTTAAAAATTTGTAGTTTTTAAAAATCAAAATATTTGATATTTAGCTTTTGAAACTAGGATCAATGGGTTTGGAAAATACTTCAGAATATAACAACATGACTTTGCTTTTTCAAAGGCTGTTTTTGTTTCTAAGTGAAGAACAACTTGTGAGTATAAAAAAATAAACTTTATTACTTTGCTTTTATTGTAAATCTAATAGTTAGTTTTGTTATGTATATATATACATATATATACACACACACACACACACACACACACACACACACACACACACACACACACACACACACACACATAGGTATATAATAATAGATTCTCTTTTTACAAAAACAACACACATAATTTTATTTTTTGCTAGAATATAAAGTTGTTTCTAAAAAATCACCCTTTCTCTCAATCTATCTATCTATGGGTATATATACCCATTGATAAAATGAAGTATGATGCAGAAGACATTAACATGATTGCTGATATGGCAATTTCTGTTATTCATTTAAACAGTGAAGAACAAGATGGTTCTGAAAGAAATGTTGTATGTGTATTTCAACTTTTTTCTTTATTTTATAATTTATTTATATATTTATGTATATATATATATATATATATATATATATATATATATATATATATATATATATATATATATATATATATATATATATATATATATATACACATGGCCTACTATATAACACAGCTGAATTTGTTGCCTTAAAGGCAAAAAATTCCTGAAAAAATATGGCTTTGAAGTTTACAAATAAATCAATTTAACAATATTCAGCAATATTCAGGTTTAAATTACATTTTTTAAATATGAGCAATAGTATATTTTGCAATGCCGAAAAAGTGTTGTGTTGTTGATTGTATGAGTAATGATAAGGGAAAGATTGAAGAATGCTCCAGTAACAGCAACCGTGTGCCATACAAAACTGTCTTTAGTTTTCCTGATATTAATCATTTAGAACTTCGAAATTACTGGGTTGAGTTTGTCTAAAGCTACATATGAAAGCCAGTTTGGTATGCCAGTTCCATTACCTTAATGGTTTCAAGAAGGCAGTGTTTGTAAGTTGGCCAGTGCCAGTATGCTAGTTAATTTTGTTTCTTATATGCATGAAGTTGCAGAGAAGGTATTAAAAAGTATATTATCAGAGTTATATAAATTATCTCTTTATAAACTGCAAGGATGTACACAAATGAAATAACTAGATTTTCTCTGATGCACAGATATTCATCAAAACAGGCAAATACTTTGCTATTAGAAGAGTTTCCACTTACTTCGTTGTCAGGTAGCATTGATCAGATATCAGGATTATTATTACTTTTGGAAAATGGTAGTGTTAGTCCTGACTTTGCTGAGATTTTTAATTGGAGCTGATAATGATGGTAATTTCTATTCTGGTATAGTTGTGTTCATGGTGGTTAGCTTAGCTAAAAGAATCAATCCCTTTGTTATTAAGGTCCAGAGTTTCAAAATTCTGGTTCTTTGATTAGTTCACATATAGAAGAAACATTAGAAACTTTATATAAAGCATCTTTTAACGTATGAGTTATAATAACTGACAACCATGCAACAAATATTTCAGCATTCAAAATTTGGTGAACAAGGTAATGACATCTTTTTTACTTTTATGGGACACCCGGGTTTACAATTTTTATGACAGTGTTTACTAAAAAATATTAGCAAAAATTTATAAAATTCAAAATCGTTTTTTTTTTTTTTTAAATATTATTTATGTTGAAGATGGTAAATTTCTTGGAGTTTATTGTATAATGTTTATGAGAAAGATGAATTGTTACCTGTTAACTAAAAAAAAACTTATAAATTATCTGCCCAAACTTTACATCCTGGAAACAACAAACAAAGTGTTTCTTTAGCTTTAAATATTTTTGATGAAACCACCTCTGCTGCAATCATCAGCTATTTTCCAAAGCAAACTGCAGCTGCTGGATTTTTAAAGCTTATTAATATTTGGTAGGCTATTTCTAATTCAAAGGTAATATTTAAAACAAATAATAGGATTGGTAATTCATTGGCTATTCTAGATGATATAAAGCTACAGTTTTTCAAGATTTTGCCACTTGCATTAATGAATGAAAAAAGATACAATTTAAAGAATGTAGTAAATACACTTTGAAATTTTTTTAATTTTGAAGAATGAGCTGTCTCATGACTCTTATGAAGTTTCCATCAATGTAGCTGGTTACATCACAAAAAAGATTGCAAATAAATCTAACTGTGCTAACTTTCTGACTCAATTAAGTTTCAATCAAGTTTCAATAGAATATCTTGAAATTCTGTCATGTTGTGGGTAACAAAACCTTATAAAGCATTAGCTAATTATTTTTGTAATGGGTTTATAATTTTGGACACTGTAAAGAAATTATTATAAAAGTACTCTCAAAATATAAATAGCGCATTCTTGAAACTAAGAATAGCAAATAGTAGGGGTTTTATGTGTATAGAACATAAGGAAAGGGGAAGGAATTTGGTAAACACAATTTTTACATATATTTTGACAATGAGCAACAGATTAAAAAAGGACCCATTAGAAAAGATGAAGTTGTCAACTTTAAAGTTCGACAACCATAAATAGTATATGTATTTTTAACAACAGTATATATATATATATATATATATATATATATATATATATATATATATATATATATATATATATATATATATACCAACATAGTATTTTTTTTCTTTTTTTTTCTTTGAGAAATAAAAGAATCTTGACTTGATAGAACTTTTGTAATATTGTTGTTTTAATGTAAATATAAGTGGACATTTAAAAAAAGAAATGATAGTGTTTACTAACATATTCCTGTTAGTTGTTTAAATCAATAATTTAGAGACTGAAAAATTTTGTAGAGTAAAAAATAATGGCTAAAATAGCTAGTTCACTTGGCTTAATGTGACCATGATTTGCTGCCCTATTCCAAATCCTCAATCGATGTAGCAGTACTCTAATGCGAGTCAGACTATTTGTCAGTTGAAATTACCTTTATTTAAGTAAGAGTTGTGAATTTTTTCTATTATCCAAAATTTTATGTTTGAGAATTTTAAAAAGATTGTTAATATCATAACAAAGACCAAGGATAGTATTTTGAAAATAAAATTTTCAAATTACTATCCTTGATAGATAGAACTTACAAAATTTAGTTAGTTTTGAAAGTTCTATCTATTAAGCATCTTATAAGACTTATTTTATATGAAAATGAAATAAAGCTTTAAAAGTTGGTGTATAGTCCAGTAAAGGTTTTTTTATGAAAAACTGTTACAATTGTTGAACTGTTGGACTTACATAGAGTTATGTCCTAAAAAGATGTTTTTGAGTTTTCTTCCTTTTCCATGGTAAAAATATTGAAGAATGCTTTTTGTTGATGTAATCCAAGAATAAAAATACATGGTTTTCGGAAGGAAAGGCATCAAAAATGTCATCAACATAACGTTTGATTTTTAATAAGTTTGTTATCAATTTTATGACTTTTAATATGTTTATTTTTATAATTATACACTATAATTTATACCTTTTTTAAAAAATATATTTTAACTGATGATGACTATATGTAGTTGTAACATGTCTTGAATTCAAATAATAAAATTTTGTTGAATAAATTTAAAAAATTTTCTTATTTTTAAAAGTCTATATATGTATAATAAAAGTTGACACTTAAAATATTTTTGTAAAATGAGTAAAGCATACATCATAGTTTATTTTTACATTTTAAATTTATTTATTTTATGTTTATTGTAATATTTTAAGCTTAATAAATACATGTCATAATGTCAAATTTAAAAAAATATTAATAAATAAATTTTTTTTTCATTAAAAGGTGGTTCTTTTGCTTCTATCACTGCCTTTACTAATCTTGGAATTCTTTCAATCAATTTTTTAATTGTTGCTATGTGAATATTATTCCATTCTTTTTCTAGAATGTTCGATAATTGGGTTTTTGATGTTGGACATTAAATTCTTACTTTTCTATCCAATTCATCCCATAATAACTCAATAGAGTTGAGTTTTGGACTTTGGGGCAGCCAGGTCATAAAACATGACAAATTTTCATTTTTTTTGAGTCTAAATTTTTACATCGTAATGAAGTATGTTTAGGGTCATAGTCTTGCATCAGAATAAAATTGTCGCCAATTAATCGAAGTCCGGAAGGAATTATATTTGTTTGCAAAATATCTCTGTAATATTCTTTTCTGATAATGCCATCAATTTTATGCAAAATCTCAAAAAACAATTCCAAACTATTACAGAACCCCCACCATGCTTTATTGTTTCTGAAATAACTCTTATTTCTGAAATATTTTGATTCATCAATCTAGAGTATTTTTTTCCAATCATCCATTGTTCAATTTTGTGGAATTTTAACTGTTGTAATCTCTTTTGTCAATTACCCTTACGCAAATATGGTTTTCAGATGTAAACGCGACCTGGTTGATTTCTGTCTTCCCATCTTACAATTTCTTTGTGTCAATGAATTGTGTAACAAATCATTGATTTTGTCAGATTTAATTTTTCCGCATTTTTTCTAACAGCATATCCTTCTTGAAGCAAAATAAGTATTGCTGCTCCTTTTTCTATACTTATTAGTATGCTTTTGGGCATTTTTTTTTCATAATTTTGAAATTACACTGAAAATATTTTTAAAAAATAGGTTTATGTGTGCGTCTCTCTCCTCAGCATAAATTAGTTCACCCGAACATTTTTTCTCTAGCCACCCTGCCATATAGGCAGCAGAGCTCTCTTCAGTTTTTGAAAGACTCACATCATAAATGCAAGTTTTAATTGAGGTCACATCTTCAAAGTTTATTGGATCTTTGCATGTGTGATCTTTTTTATTAGGATGTCCTACTTCCTCTAATTCTAGAAACGTTACAGCAAATCCAGTTAAACAATTTCTAAAAACAGAAAAAATGTCTCCAGCTGCAATAAAAGCATTTGTCCCTGTTGATTGTAGGGAGAAGTTGATTGTGAAGGAGAATTTTCTGTAAACAGAAATTTCTCCTTCAGTTCTGTCATTTTGTAGCTCACAAAGCAAGACGTAATCAATGCCGACTGAAAACAAATGCTTGCGGACAGCTATCAACCCTTCAGTGGTTTGTACAAAGTACAAACCACTTGAAGCTTTTTTGGTATCATGGGTAACACATGAAATTCGTTTGGGTCCATGCCTTGATTTCATAAATTTAAATGGTTCTAAAAATAATTGTTATCTTTTTCATATTGATATGGGTTTCTGATGGTAATCATCTAATGGATAAATGGCCTGAAAGTCAGTGGTTCTTTTGAAAATTTTGCAGTATTGAACTTAAGATTATCTGTTACAAATCTTAAAATAATCATTTTTTTCAACAATAACAGCAGCTTCTTTCACAACACTGAATTGATACATTGATGTTAGTTTGTGAACAGGTGTAACAAAAACTATTAAACTAGGCCCACCATGTAAGCATTTCATCATAACATAGAAGTTGTTTTAGATTCTGGATCATTTTTTGCCATCCCATATAAAACTCTGCCTGAATAAGAAACTATTGGTCTGATTTTTACCTTATCAACTTCAGCATTTTTCTGATGGTCATTCTTTGCTTTTTAAAATATTTTTTGTAATACAAGGTCTATGTTGATGGCAGAAATTATAGACTGCAGCTTTTGTTTACTTGGAAGCAATAAAAAATAACAAAGTTGGAGTTTTTAAAAGACTAATAGTAACTATGACCTACTAAAGAAAAAGCAATATAAATTTCACTTGTTATAGTTATGACTAAAGAAATGGTTGTAACATATTGAGATGCTGATTTTTTATTTAAAAAAAAAACAACTTCAATTTTCTTATTTTTATATTGTAACATGTCAATGTTACTATATATAAATTTGCTTTTTGTTTTTGTTATTAAAGGGATCAAGTGCTGAGATTTCATAAATCAATGTTTATAGGGATCCCCAAGTGCTGAGACAAGTTTTGCTCATATCTTAAGTAAAACCTATTTTCGAAGGTTTTACTTAAAATATGAGCAAAGCTTGTCATAGCACTTGGGGATCCCATTAGATATTCAAAGATGTATGAAGTTTTTTGTTATGATATATGAAAATAGGTATAACAACTAGGGTTTCTCAAACGGGATCCCGTAGGTAAAAAACCATACCGTTATCCCGGGATTTCAATGAAATTTCCCCAGGAATCTCAGTAATTTTTTTAAACATATCTTAAACATTTGTAAAGATATATTAAAAATATTATTACTTAAAATTTGTGTACTAATTACTTCCTTTTTACTTTTGTAATGAATTTCTATAAAAATTAGGAAGATATATTATAGAGGGCAATTAAATCACCAATATTTTTTGTCTAAGATAGAAAAATATTATTATTGAATTTGATTTTTAAATAGATTTGATTTACTTATTTAAATTTTATATGTTGAACTTACAGCATGTAAAGCTTAAATAAACAAACCAAATCAATTTATAAATCAAATTCAATAATATTTTATCTATCTTAGACACAAACCAAAACTGCAAAAAATTGGTGACTAATCTTATAAATTATCACAATTGCAAAAAATTACAATGAATAAAGGGTAGTCTCTGATATGTTAAATATAAAATAACCACGGACAAGTTAAAGTACTTGTATGTGCAAAAAAAAGTAATAAAAGAAAATACGCATAAAAGTTGGCAGTTAATAAGTAAAGTAATTAGTTACATTAGGAAAGTAGTTTGTAAAAAGTGAAATAAGTGAAAAACCAAATAAGTGAAGTTTAAAATATATGTTTAGTTATTACAACTAATTTAAAATAATTTTATGTAAATCTACTATTAGCACACTATTTCAGGGTTTAATTGTTGGTAATACTGTTTTATATTTATATTTTAGTATATTTTAATCTATATAATTAATAGGATAATAAATACACCACATCTTGTCAAGTGGATCTGAGGCATGGCAAAATTTTACAAAAGAAAAAAGCACAGAATTTGCCACTTGTAATATATGTAAAACAACAATAATGTGTAAAGGATTTTCAACAAGTGGCCTTCTTTGTCATTTAAAAAATCTTCACAAAAAAGTCGAAATTTAAGTAACGAAAAAAAGGCCAAACGAATACACAAATTATGAAGTTAGAAACGCTCAACCTAAAATTACGTCATTTATAAAAAAGAAATCTATAGAAGAAATTGTTTCAAAATTGGCAGCAGTAGATGGCTTTTCTATTAATGCTATTGCAAAATCTAAATTTATAAGAAAATCTTTATTTGATAAAGGAACGATGTTGCCAAAAAACCCTTAACGTGTAATGAATTTGGTAAAAAGTCAATACCATCTAGCAAAACAAGGAGTGGTTAAGGAAATGACTATGCAAATTCAAGGTGGCTAAAGATTCTCTATTTTGATGGACTAATACACATCTTTAAAAAATTGTCGCTATTTGAATTTAAATGTGAATTCATTAATTAGGCTTTGGAACTTGGGCATGGTTCGAATAGTTGGGTCGCTTTCAACTGAAAAAATTATTGATACGGTTGAAAATATACTATCAGAATTTAGTTTATCTACAAAGAAGCATATAATTTCTAGTGTAACTGATGGTGCATCAGTTATGATAAAATACGGAAGATTAAGCGGGATGGAACATCAACTTTGTTATGCACATGGGCTATATTTAGCAGTTTGTGATGTTCTCTACAAAAAACAGTGATTTCAAATTTATCGGGTTGTGAGTGTAATGCATCAAACAGTCAGAATTCTGATGAAAATAATAGTGAAGATGATGAGTCTGAAGAAATTGATTTTATAACTTCAGTAGATTTACAGTCCAGCCAAAACAACGATTTATTAGTTTTACAAGGCGTTGAGATCACTGACGAATTATTAGGCTACATAAGTATTGCACAAATAATTCAAAAGGTCCGGAGAATGGTACGAATGTTTTGTAAATCACCACTCAAAAATGAAATTTTACAAAAATAGGTAAAAATTACATACAATTAAGAACTCAAGTTAATACTGGATGTAAAGACAAAGTGGAATAGTCTTCTTGCAATGTTGGAGTGATTTATTGCATTAAAAACATGTATATTAAAAACATTGATGGATGAATATTTAGTGGTGCAGACTGTAGTAATGGCGTTATAACCAATTAAATTGGGAATTAAAAGTCTTGGTCAAGGCAACGCATTCCTACTTAATGCAGAGGGTGTATTAGTGTTTATATTAGATGTTTTGCGCAAAAATAAAGATTGTTTTTCGGTTAAAATGCTGCAGTGTGTGCAACAGAGAATTGTTGAAAGATGGAATAAAAATTTAGTTGGCTTGCTAAAATATTTAAATAATCCATCAAATTATAAACAAGAGTTGGACATAGATTCTGTATTATTATTGCCTTCCAAATCAGTCCTTCAAGCTACGGCTAAAAAATTATTTTCTAAGCTATTTGTTGAGGATATTAATGGTTGAGGATATTAATGGAAATTCCGCTGAAATTGAAGAACTAGAATGCAGTAATGATGGGGCTGAAACGCCGTTTATGACCAAATCAAATTTGAAGACATCTGAATTAACACTTCATTAAAAATTGGATGCTGCCATTTCCAACTTTCCAACCATGGAATTTTCAACGTCCACCATGGTAAGGTTGTTGTTTAATATGTAAAGCATCAGTCTAAAGAGTTGCTCGATAAAATGATGCTCGAGTTGCATCAGTCTAAAGAGTTGCTCGATAAAATGATGCTCGAGTTGCATCAGTCTAAAGAGTTGCTCGATAAAATGATGCTCGAGTTGCATCAGTCTAAAGAGTTGCTCGATAAAATGATGCTCGAGTTGCATCAGTCTAAAGAGTTGCTCGATAAAATGATGCTCGAGTTGCATCAGTCTAAAGAGTTGCTCGATAAAATGATGCTCGAGTTGCATCAGTCTAAAGAGTTGCTCGATAAAATGATGCTCGAGTTGCATCAGTCTAAAGAGTTGCTCGATAAAATGATGCTCGAGTTGCATCAGTCTGAAGCTCGAGGAAAAACTTGAAGTAGCGCAGCAAAAAGATGATTTAAAAAAAGATGTAGAAAACTCCAATTAGGAGATGCAATTCCATGGGAGGAAGAAACTTCAAAATCAAAGTGTCTCCAGGTAGTTTAAAAATTGAAGAATGAACAACATTTTTGTAGTCACTAGCTTTTCTGATAATGGAACTAGCTGGCTTGAAGAGTGAGACATTTTCTTCCAGAAATTCAAAAGTCCTCAATTTCGCTTGAGTTACAAGTTCTTTTGAACCAGTTTCATGCCAGGTGCAGTGATGCGCACTTGAGTGTGCTTGAAGCCCACAAATAATATTTGCAAGTTTTAGATCTCAGAACATGACAAACTCCTGGTCAAATTAATCAACTCAAATACTTGTAAAACATTAGTATAATTTTCTTGAAGCTCCTCAGAGACAGCAATCATGAGTTGTTGTTTTACACCAGTGTCCCTAAAAACCTTGCTTGTACAGTTGAGTTTTGCTGGGGGAATGCTAGGTTCATAATTTAATTCAATAATTCCAAAGCTAACTTTCAGAAACCCACCTCCTCAGTCAATTCCAACCTTTAGAATGTGATTTTATGATGTACTTCTCATGGCTATAATTTCAATTTTAGGCTCATGGAAATCCTTGCAATGTATGACAGTCCTCACGCATCAAGCGTGATCTTGAAATGATGTACAAGTTGCTTGCTGAACGTGTCAAACTTTATGGCTTCATTTTTCTCGACAATTTGTCGTGAGGTTGACTGATTAATAGTAACTGCTAACTTCTTCATGCCATTGTTTGAAAGCCCTGTGTTTTCTTGAACTTGAGCAAGGTCTTTTACACTTATTGATGAATTTGGAATTTGGAGAGAAAAGTTGTCTAGCTGATGACAAACCTAAAGTGAATGCAAAAAGTTAAAAATTTAACCTGTCATTAATTTGAACTATAAAAAACTAAATTTATACTTGGTGTTACTGGAAGCCCCTTCTCCACATGGAAGTTTGACTTAATCAAACAGTTCCATGTGGAGAAGGGGCTTTATTTGAATCAACAAGTGCTGCAATTCTTTCTGATGCTAAAGGATCCTTTGTTGCAACAGCAACAGGATTATTTCTCAAAGTGTCTTTGGTACAGTTGTTAGGCAATCCTCTGCCAATAATTGAAAAGCAGTCTGAGCATCTTTTTTCTACTGTTAAAGAAGGTGTTCTAGCTGCTGAACTTTGTGCAAATTCATTTTTCATATGACCATTGTATCTCAGTTTTTCAATTGAACAGATCAAGCAGTCACAGTGAAAGTCTCGAGTTTCTGGTCGAAGTTTTATAGTCTCAAACTTATACAATTATGGGAGTGTGATGTCCTTTCCACTTTCCTTCCTTTTTAAACAAGAGCAACATTTTTCACAAATTCCAAGTGAAACTTTGTCATCATTAAAGTCAATTTTCTCTTTCAGTATAATCTGACATCTTTCTTTTAGATTTGATGTTAGCACTTGTTGATATTTACTAAAACAAAGACTACAAATAGTTTTCCTGATTCTTAGCAGTATTTTCGGTAAAATTAGAAGTGCTCAGTTTAGCTCTCAGTAAAGTACAACGTGCTTTTTTCCAGGATTCAAAAGTAGAAAATTATTCAAAAATAATTTATGTCATAATTAAATACATTTCATATCAATTTAAACAGTTTTACAAACTAATTTTGGGCTGTAGAAATGCAAAATAGGCTGTCATTTTGCATGTTTGTGCAATCAATATATTTTATGTTAGTTACTTGTATAACCTCAAGAATATATTATTTTGTTTTCCTTGTTTATATTGGTGTAAATTGGAGTTTTTTAATACTATAAAAAAGGAAAATAGCTCTCATTTTGCATGTTTGTGCAATTAATAAAATATTTAATTCAACACAAAACGTGTTTAATACATCTATAATACATTTTAATACGTATTAATACATATATTAAACATTTAAAATATGTTTTGTTTTAACTGGGATGAAAATTCAAATGTAAATAACTTGCCAGGACATTGTAATCTGATTTTGATACTTATATCTAAGTGATCCCCATAGTAAGGGCTATCATTCCACCAAAGGGTTTTCTCGGGTCAGAAAGTTAAAGTTAGAACCTATTTTATATCACTGCCGGTTGATGTCTTTTCTTAACTGATTTTTACATGATTGGGCTTAAGAAGCGATACATTAAAAACTGGCTCTCCACCAAATTATTGACATACTCTATCATACTTCAAAAGATTTTTATTTGATTATTAAATGTTTTTTCTCTGTCATAAAATTGGGTTTTGGCATTTATATTTTACATACTGTTGCACATTTTGTTTCTTTAATATGGTTTTAATGACAGGATAAATATAAAATATGGTCCTAATGAAAAAATAAGTTCATAATATGATATAACAAAATAAACATAGCAGGTGAAATATGTTGGAATATGCCAGTTGAGGGGTGACAACCAACCACTGTTCATTTTTTCTTGCAAAATTAAATTTTGTGACTTTCAATACCAAAACCATACTTTTTTTAAACATAAGTATAGGCCTATATATATATATATATAAAGAGAGAGAGAGAGAGAGAGAGAGAGAGAGAGAGAGAGAGAGAGAGTAGAAATAAAGAAATTGTCTCTCCCTAAAGATCCCTAAAACGACCCCTAAAAACCCCTTTTTTTGGATCACCATTTTTCTATATTAATGGTTTGTGGAAAAAGGGTTAAAATTTGTTCTGATAATGCTTTTTGAGGCTCATATTTTATATATGATTACCCTAAATTTGGGGGCATGGCTTTTTAGATTTAAAGTTTACTTTTTTTATATTTATCTAAAATACCCCACACATGCTTTTTTGCAAGCTACAGACCTCTTTTGTGACATGTAGTTGAATTGGGCTTTAATTTGCCGAATTCGAAATTGCTAAATTTCATTTAACTTTCAGTTAAATTTGAGTTATTAATTTTTTCAATTAAGAAAGAATAATAATTATAAATTATATAACATGTTTCATGCATATCAACCTGATTCTCCGCACAGCGTTCTTGTTTGTCGAGGTTTGTGTTTTGGAGTTGAAGAGTTAAGAGAGGGTTGTAACCACCATAAAAAAAAAAATCAAAAAATTAAAAAATTGAAAGAGGAGTTTCCTTGACTAAAATAAATCCCTCGGCCTTGAGAGCATTGATTCATAGAGTCAATAATAATAATAATGCTAGATAAGTCAATAATAATATTAATGCATGATAAGTTAAAATTTGATATAAAAGTCAGAATTTCACTTTCAATTAAATTTGTTTACACATATGGCCTAAATTTGTCTTTCAGTTAAACTCAGGTCTTAAAAAGTTGTTTTCACCGGTCCTTAAACAAGATTGTTGCATATTTTAGTCAGAACTTTTCTTCAAATGGTATCTAGTTCTTGCTTCTGGCTATTTATGGATCTTATTCAGACCTTGACTTATTCTTTGTCTATTCAAGTCTAAATAGATTGAATTGATTAAATCTGGTGGTCAAGCTAGCCAGGGCAACAAATCTAATCTGTTTTAATCCCTGCTTTAACTCTGTGAGCTGTGTGGCCATATGTTGTTGAAACAGCCACAAATTATTTTGATCAATCAGCATGTCTACCCATTGAACCATGCAGCTCTCTAGTGTCTCTATAAAGGTTGGTTGATTTGGGCTGGATAAATGTTACACTCGCCTACTTTGTTAAAATTAAATTCCAATACTCCCACCCTCACTTCGCAATCGCATCCATGCTTCAATGCTGTGGGCTGTGTGGCCACCCTCACCTCGCAATCTTAGTACAGCAAAGTGATTACTATTCTTTTCAGATTTAAATCTTTTAATAAAAACTTTGCTTTTTTCATTTATTGCTTTAAAGTTACTTTCAAAATTCTATTCTTCCCATTTTTTTTCCATAATTATTTCCATACACCACCTTAATCTTGTGAGCTTTGACTGTCCAGCATTGGTTCATTAACAGCTGCATAGACACCAACATTTTTCATTAAAATGTTTCTAACTGTAAATGAAGGTTTTGTTGGTAAGTTCAAAATAACTGAATCTCGGATTGGCTCCTACTTCACAAAATATAAAGCAAAAAATAAATTAATAAAAAAAGTAACAGAAAGTGAACTTGTTATTGACATGTTAGTTGCAGAGCAATAGTTTTGCTATCAAAAAAAAAAAGTTCTTTAGTAAATATGGTTAATTTTTTATGTTTGAAAAAAACAAACTATATTACAGAGTTATGTTTTATTTTATTGTACAGACCAAAGAATATTAACAAATTCAATTTAAAATGTATTTTTAAAAATTGAATTTATCTTTCTAAAGTTTATGTCGTTAAAATTCGAAAAAACATTTGATTTTTGTAAATATACTTAGATCAACTATTAAAGAGATGAAGCATGAATATATTTTTTCAGTAAGCTTGCAATTGACTAATTCAGCTAAATTTAAATAATTTAAACTGTTCTTGATATTATTGATGTGTTTTTAATATTGTTCTTCTTGATATTATTGATGATGTCCATAACAAAAGTTTTAGTTTTTATAAATAATATCAATAATATTATAAATAATGCCATATAATATATTTTTTTTAGATTGGTGCTATTCGAGTATTGTGTAATATTTCAAAATATTTTCTGAAATTTTTGAGTACAAATAACCAAATTACAATCGTAAAAGAAGTTGTACAGTTTTGGAGTTGTTTTAATGATTTAGATGAGGATATTGAAATGGTAATATTATTTAATCAGTTTTTAAAGTTGATTATGTTTTGAAATATTTATATATTTTTTAAAAAAATATTTAAAGAAAATAAGTAATAAATTTTTAAAAAAGTTTTTTTTGTTTAAATTTTTTTCTTTAGAGTGAAAGTGTAGTGATAGCAATGTTATGTCTTGCATCATGTGTTTTCCATCTTTTTCAACCAGAGCAAATGTTACTGGCATGTACACTTTGTAATACAAGCAAATATATGTAACAAGTAGGGGTGCACTGATGCATCGGCTTGCCGATGCATTTACTATTTAGCCAATGCATCGGCATCAGTCTTGGTAACCATTCGCCGATGCCAATTGTTTTGAAAAAAAAGTTTTTTTTATTTTTGTGTTTCTATGTTGTATGCAAAATAATTATTAATGATTAATATACATAATTAATATACATAAATATTAAATAATTATTCCATAAACGAAAAAGCATGTATAAACCTAAGTTTTTATATAGAAATATCTGCCACAACTAAACCTTTAGATATTTTTTGTATTGTTTTTTATCAGGAGCTACCTGCATTTAGTGTTTTTTTATAATTTAGGAAATCAATTATATGACTTATGAATCCAAACTATACAAAGAGATAATTTTAAAATCAAGAAATGTAACTGTAATGTTAAGTGTAAAAAAGAAGTTTCTGTTAGATGTTCTTCTTCTTGATATTTTTATTTTGCAAAGTTTACAAATTGCTTCGAACGTTTATTTTTATCAAAATTTTTATCAAAAGTCTATTAGACTTTTAGTTGCTCATTTTTGATTTAAAATAAGTAAATATAATATAAAGTTTAAAAAAATAAGCAAGCATTAAAATTGACTGTTAACATTATATTTGAAAATAATTCTAATTTACATATTAGTAAAAAAGTAAAGAGCACAAATTTATATTTAGAGCTGATGCTAATGCATCGGCCAATGCATTGGTATCAACCTGTACCAATTGACATCGACCAAAAGTAGGTATCGGTGCACCCCCAGTAAAAAGTAAATTAAATAGCAAATCTATTTAACATGTAATCTCTTTGAATTTAAGGTCTTATCAACTGTTAAAGATATATTATTGCACTGTGATGATCAGTTATTTCATTTACAAGTAACATACTTTCTTTCTGACCTTAAAAACACACAGTTTCATGAAACCAATCAGGTTATTATTATTGTGTATATTTTTATATATTTTATATATGCACGTGTGTGTATGTATGCATGTATCTATCTAGGTATGTATATATAACATATATATACAAATATATATAAATATATTTAAAATTAAAATTTTATATTATATTTTTTGTTTAGATTGAATGTCTTTCCATTGTTGCATCTTTGTTTAATTACCTGTTAGATCTAAAGGATTGGATGGTTACATTTTTTGCCATGTCTGCTCTACGTGATTATGCTGAGGTTTAATATATAGGCTTAATATATACAGTAGTGTCCAAAAGTAATTAGACAAACACCTTTTTTGTTATATTTTCTCATTAAATTAACATTTTTAAATGAAATTTTAGTTTGACATGCCTATGCAAAATTTCATTTTAGAATGTTAACTTGATGAAAAAATATTACCAAAAAAGTGTTGGTCCAATTACTTTTAGACGCTATTGTATATCAACTTGTTTCTTTGCGCAGCTGCCTTGTTTATCAAGGTTTGTGTTTCAGATTTATAGAGTTGAGAAAGGGTTGTAACCACTAAAGTAGCCTCCTCAACTGTAGTGGCCTCCATGGCCTTGGGGAATTAAAATATAAAAATAAAAAATATATAAATGTTGCGCTTTATGAAAAAAAAAAATGTTTTCTGTTCACACAGACATGATATTACCATCAGGGTATAACAATGTTGTTCACAAATGTTTTTTTTTTTAATGTTGCTCACAAAAAATTTGCTCTATCACTAGTTTTCAACTGTTGGAGCATGTTTTTTGCCAAGTAATCTCATTATTTTCAGCCTGGTTGTCAATAAACTCAGGTAATAAATTGGTTGTCAATAAACTCAGGTGCATGATAATAGCATTAACTTTAGGTAATGGTTATTTAATCATCAAGTAGCCTGTCAGTGATTTAAGTTCTTGATAAATAAAACTTTGATAAAAAGGCTGCCTTGTGAGTTTGTTTTAAAGAAAATTGAAATATTTTAATTTCTATTGCAAAAACAGGGTTAGAACAGAAATCCTTGATTTCATTTGAACGAACACTTTTTGTAACAGTAAAGTCACTGTCTTTTGTTTTTAAAATTATTCGGTTCTCTATCTTCAAATACTGCAAAAAAAATTTTATTCTCATCAGATGCAATAGTTTCTGCTGCACTGTAAACTTGGTAAATGTCTATCTGAAGATTTTTCCTCGCAATTTGAACAGTACAGGAATTTGGATGTGATATTGCTCACCCAATTGACTGCTAATATTGCTGACACTTTACATTGGCAAATTACCTTTGTAATTTGTCAGTGCAAAAGTTCATTAGAGCCATGACAAATTACCTCTGGTAATTTTTGTAAAATTTTTTTATTCTGATTTGTTAAGAATTTTAACTTTTTTGCAAAGTTTTAACTAATTAGAATCTTTATTATAAAAAAGGAGTTAACATTCTAAAAACCTAATTTCTGTGTTTTTAGGGTATTATTGATAATATTAAAGTGATTAGACTTTTTAAGGTGTAACTAAATATTTTTAAAAATTTGTAGTCGTGTCCACAAAATTTGTAGCCATGTTCGCAAAATTTGTGGTCATGTCCGCAAAGAAACTAAAATGTCAGTATAAAAGTTCTTTGATAAACATTTCTTCAAATCTATTGTGTCTATTGTGACCCTCTATTATGTCCTATTCATGTCTAAATGTGTTTTTTTTAACTTTTTATAATATTTAGGTTCATTTTTTTTTAATAATATTTAGGTTACCATTTATTCACATAAATTGTCTACATTTTTGCCACTGACTAAGAAAACTGATTTTACAAATTTTTTGCAAAAGGTACTTCTTATTTTTTAGAAAATTGATTTGTAAAAATGATGTTAATTAATAAAAAGAGTTTTATTTAAATTCTTTTTTCCTTATTTTTATTGATATTTTGATATTAAACTTCAAAAAAATTAATTTAATAAAAATTTTATACAATTTTAATGATTTGTATGTAAATGTATTAGAAATTCTATTTTATACATACATACATACATACATACATACATACATACATACATACATACATACATACATACATACATACATACATACATACATACATACATTGGACCAAGTTTAAGTAGATGTTACTCCCTCATTTTTTAAAAAACTAAAAAGATGCTCAATTGGAGCATCTCATTCTTTATTGTAAAAAGTTTTATTGATCTTCAATTAAGCCTTGTTGTTGAACAGAATCATCAAGAGCTGGAAACTGTTGCGTAAGACATTGTACACTGACCATGTCAACTTATTTGATGCATTTCTCGATCTTTTTGTGCAGATGATCTAAACTTTTTGCCTGCCAATTTTTTGCATAGACCTTATCTTTCAGAATGCTCCTCTAAATTTTCGATTGGGCGCATTTCTGGGACATTTGGGTATTGTGTTCTTTTCGAACCAAATTCACCTTTTTGTAGGAAATGACAGATTTCGAGTATTGTGCCAATGCTAGATCATGTCAAAATATATAGGCATTATCTGAATAGTGCTCTGCAATGAACAACATTAATTTCTTTTGAATATACTTGTTCAAGTAGACTTGCTAGTTGATTGCCATGCCGCTTGGGAGGAAGAAAAGCTTTGAAATGCCATGCTCTCAAAAGCTGCTTGGCATTGCAAAATGGTGTCCTTATGGCCAAACATTGCTACTAGTCGCTTTAAGTTGGTTTTGATCATGATTACTGGTTTTTTGCCACTATTCTTGGCTCTTTGGTGGCAAGATTCATTTTTAGCTTGGTCAATAATCCAGTTAATGGTACTTCTCGGCACTTTCTCAGCTACATAGTGCTTAACAGTGAATGGTTTTCTCTCTGATGTATTTGCTAGATACAACTCATACACACGTTTTCTTCGTGTCTCATTTTCGCTGCTACATTTTGGTTTCATTTTTGAAAATGATTTCTTAAGCAAATACAGATAAATGATCAGCATGAAATTTGCTACAAAATAGGTAGTTGACATTAACATAAATAATTTGATACAAAATATTTTTGTCTGCTAAACTTTGTCCCATTTTCAACTTGCCATTCTCAAATCTTATTTTATCAGAAATTAGGTTCTAGAAACTTTTAAAAAATCTTTAACAATCTTGTATTAAATCTTTTTATATTATTAAATATCAATATTAAATCCTAAGATGTTAAATAAAATTTAAATTTATTTAAAGTAAAATTTAAAAAAATTAAAATATTAAATAAAATTAAAATTTATATAAAATTAAAATAAATTTAAAATATTAAATAAAGTTAAATATTAATATTTAATCTTCATTAAAGGTAGATCAACCATTTCTCATTATCATGAATCTAATCTTATTACCTCCCAAGGATGTAGCAGAGTTGTTTAAAACTTTTCCTCAACTTATATCCTGAACTTAATGACCAATCTTCCTGCCATCTCAAAGAAGCAGGTTAAATTATTGTTAGACATCCAAATCACTCCTGCTTCTGTTGCTAAAGTTATTTTCCATTTAAACTCTTTTACAGTATGTAGTGGTCCAAACAACACTACTGTCACAGTCTTTTAAAAGTGTTCTCTAAAGCTCTCCTTATTTGTAAATTGATATTGGAAAATGGCATCTGTGGTTTGAATTTTCAAAAACTTTGAAGATTCATTTGACCTCTATGTTTATCTCCCAATCAGCCTTCTGACTAATACTAGCAAAGTTTTTGAATCTTTAATTAATGTACTTCTAATATCTCACCTTGAGTCTACTTATCTAATATCTCATCTTGAGTCTATTACTATAATATCTCATCTTGAGTCTACTACTCTAATATCTCATCTTGAGTCTACTACTCTAATATGAGAGAGAGAAAGATGGATAAATATAAATATATAGATAGATAGATATATACATAGATATATTCTGATTTATTTTTTTTTAGTTTTGAGATGTTGTTTTTTTGTTGATAACAAATAAAAATTGATAAATGGAGGGTATTAATAAGCTTGGGGTGGGTTGAAAAAACGTGTATTAAGCACCTAAGAGTATGGGCTTTAAAACCTGAACTTTATCTCCAAAAAAGTAATACATTTAGTGTGGTATGGCGCACATAGTGTTGCATATTGGGAGTTGCTTCCTACTAATGCAGCTGTTACTGCAGAGATCTATTGTGCTTAACTAGAAAAGCTTTAGCAAAAACGCTCAACTGATTGTCCAAACAACCGAAAAATGTTGTTTGTTTTTTTGCTCAACTCAGCAAATCAACTCAGCAAAAATTATTGGAGTTTAACTTGGAGATATTACCTCACCCACCGTATTCACGTGCGTTAGCCGTGACTGATTATTACTTGTTTTGTTTGTTTAGCAACAATCTTACCTGGTTAAGGTATTTCATATTAAATTGTAAATAAGTTGTAGGACATGTGTAAATATCACCATGTAATTTTTCAAACTTCGTTGGAATGTATACATAAAGCGTCATAATGACATTTCTTTTTGCTTTTTTTATTGAAACTTTATCTTGAGAATAGGTTTTTTGTTCTGAGAAACACAATTTTTGTCTATTAAGAGTTTTCTTGTTACACCTGAATAAATGAAAGGATGAACAATAACATATTCTGAAAGTCCTGTTATGTGCAGCAATTGTAGGTAATGATAGAAAAATGATTTTTTGTTTGTTCTTTTTACCTTGTTTTCAGTGACGGATCCATCATTTTTTGGTGTTTGAGCTAACTTCCAGACATGGAGCAAACTCCAAACATACAGTATTGGACAAAACATTTGCAACCAACATCGAACAATGCTAAAAAGTGTTCCTAATTTTACATGTCTTAAAAACGAAATGAACTATACTACGACAGCAAACAGTTCAGGAGTCTGGAGTCATAGCATGCCATGACATGAGCAATTAGCTGACAGATGACAGCACAGAGGCAGAATTTTGTTGACAAGTGCCATTTTGCAGCGGACAAAACAAGTGCAACTTTTTTGGTTTGTTTCATTTTCTTAAGTCTGGTCTGTGTCAACGTCACGGAAGTTTTTTAATAATTAAAGGAAGTATCCAGAAGTTTCCAGAAGCATCGAAAAGAAGCATCTAGAATCTTCCAGAACAGGTTCACACAGGTTCATTTTACTATATAAGAGACATGTAAATCGACATGTAATTCAATCAGTATATGGATGTCAATCAGTCAGTATTATCAAGACAGTTTATCGAAGTGAGTTTTATCAAAGTGTTTTATTGAAGAACATCAATACAAAAAGTGAAACACAACAAGTGTTTCGTGAAGCATGGTGGAGGCAATGTAATGGTCTGGGGATGTTTTTCTGCTAACGGTCTAGGTCCAATACATCGAAACGATGGAATAATGGACCGTTTCATGAATCAAAATATCCTGAAAGATGTTATGTTACCTCATGCTGAATGGAATATGCCAATAAAATGGTTTTTCAGCAAGACAACGATCCAAAACACACTGCAAAAGTAGTCAAGCAGTGGTTTCAAGACAACCACCTATCGGTGATGGATTGGCCGTCTCAATCTCCGAATCTCAACCCTATCGAGAACCTGTGGGAGATCCTCAACCACAGAATTAATCGTGAAAGTGTTCTTAATAAGGATCAACTGTTTGAACAAATCCAAAAGGCCTGGGTTGCGATTCCACAAAGTTTCATTGATCACCTGATCGAATCTATGCCTCGAAGATGCAAGGCTGTGATCGACAACAAAGGATTCGCCACGAAATATTGATAGCGAAATACAGCTTGGTCAACATTTTGTCGAGTTGCACTTGTTTTGTCCAGAAGGAAATCAACTTTTTTAAATACTTTTGATTAATTTATTAATTTTCGTGTACAAATAATGAACTTTGTGATGAATAAAACTTGACGAACTTTGTCTCTAAACAGTTGCATAGTTATTTCTCTAAATTGAAAAAATGCATCACTTTTATATAAAGAAACTAAATTAGCATTATTTGGTTGCACTCGTTTTGTCTGATACTGTATATATGTTTATACTTCTGTCAAATAATGATGCACTACAAAAAATTGCAATAATTGGAGGATGGGAACAAAAATACCTTTAAACTTCATATCCACCACCACCCTCACACACACACCAAACGTGAGGGGCAACAAGCTGATAAAATATTTATTGTACTATACTCAACTAGACTTATATTCACCAAATTTTAAATTTAAAGTTTAATGTTAAAAAACTAGAATTAAATCTTGAACTTTAAAAATTAGTGGTCTGTTTTTTGTTGTTGTTAAAAAATTTTTTGTACCATCTCAAATTGAGGGGGTTTAAAATTTATATGGTCATAATTTAAACGCTGAGAGATAGTACTCTAAAACTTAAAATTTTTCGATGAATATAAGTCTAGTTGAGAATAGTACAAAAAAAAATTAAAAAAAAACAGACCACTAATTTTTAAAGTTCAAGATTTAATTCTAGCTTTTTAACATTAAACTTAAAACACTTTAATATTTAAAATTTAATGTTAAACTGCTTTACCATGTCATGACTGCTCAATAAGGTTGAAATCTGGTCAACAGAGAACAATCTGTCGTGATTGTTTAACTTTTTTTTATGGTTTTGAAATCTCTGTCATAAGGGAGATCCGAGTGGCTTTTAACTAAACAAAAACGCTCAATCTTTTGAAACATGTTCAGTTTAGTAAGTCAACAGTAATCAAGACAGACAGTTTTTTATCTCCAACATTTTTATTCTGTTCTCAACAGTTGTCTGAGTTCTTTGTGCTTGTTAGTTACACAAATATTTTTCATCTTTCTCTTCATGAATGTTTCCAAAACAGTTTTTTCTCTTGCAGAGGAAAAAAAGTTAATTAAATGCTAACATTGTATTGTTATTAGACATATATCAATAATACTGACATAAGTTATTACACATTACATTATAAAAATAGTGAACTATATGCCTAAATTTGTAGTGAAAAGGTGCAGTCTACTTAACAAATATATTACCGGGCTATAGCCCTAGCATAAGATTAGGCCTAATTTTTAATTAAGATTAGGTTTCCATTTTTTAAGTGTGTAATTATACTAATACATAAAATTGCATAATACTATAAAATTTAGAGACTTTTTTGGTATGCGTTATAAGACTAATTCAGTAGCTTCGTTTAAAGTTAAAACATTTTATCCTGCAGTCGGTTCTCGTTGATTTCTTTGGAGTAATATTTCTTTTATAATCTCAACAATTAAACTAGCAACTTTCATCAACTTTCTTTTCCAAGGGTCAGCTGAGTACTAAACGCTACTTATCTTGTTTTTGTAAATTTTCTGACTGAACGCCACTTTTTTTTTTTTTTGCATGAACTCATTCAAATAATTGATTTTTATTAGTCGTTTCTAAAAGTAAATTTATAACTTTAATTTAAGTAAATTTATAACTTTTGTTAAAAGTAAATTTATAACTTTTGTTAAAAGTAAATTTATAACTTTTGTTAAAAGTAAATTTATAACTTTTGTTAAAAGTAAATTTATAACTTTTGTTAAAAGTAAATTTATAACTTTTGTTAAAAGTAAATTTATAACTTTTGTTAAAAGTAAATTTATAACTTTTGTTAAAAGTAAATTTATAACTTTTGTTAAAAGTAAATTTATAACTTTTGTTAAAAGTAAATTTATAACTTTTGTTAAAAGTAAATTTATAACTTTTGTTAAAAGTAAATTTATAACTTTTGTTAAAAGTAAATTTATAACTTTTGTTAAAAGTAAATTTATAACTTTTGTTAAAAGTAAATTTATAACTTTTGTTAAAAGTAAATTTATAACTTTTGTTAAAAGTAAATTTATAACTTTTGTTAAAAGTAAATTTATAACTTTTGTTAAAAGTAAATTTATAACTTTTGTTAAAAGTAAATTTATAACTTTTGTTAAAAGTAAATTTATAACTTTTGTTAAAAGTAAATTTATAACTTTTGTTAAAAGTAAATTTATAACTTTTGTTAAAAGTAAATTTATAACTTTTGTTAAAAGTAAATTTATAACTTTTGTTAAAAGTAAATTTATAACTTTTGTTAAAAGTAAATTTATAACTTTTGTTAAAAGTAAATTTATAACTTTTGTTAAAAGTAAATTTATAACTTTTGTTAAAAGTTTATCAATTTTTTAGGGACTTTTTAATGAATTATGGTGTTTTATAATTTACTAACTTTATACGTTTTTTGCTATCTTCAGATTTAAAACTATTTATGAATTTTGTTTAGAAATCAAAAACTCATTGGTCAGTATTACAGCAAAATAGTTATGAAATCTTGCAAGACAACCATGGGAATAAAAACCAAGAAATTGATTCTAATGTTGAGGTTTAATATAGTTTTGCAATCAAATTTATTGATTATATTTGGTTACAATAAAAGTATTTGATTTTAAAATGTTATTATAATTAAAAGATAAATTTATTTATCTTTTAATTATAATAAATATATAATTTATTATAATTAAAAGATATTATAATTATATATAAATTATTATTTATATATATATATATATATATATATATATATATATATATATATATATATATATATATATATATATATATATACACACACACACACAAGTTTTAATAAAATAGTTTTCATAATATTTCAGCAATCAATTCGAGAATGTCTGGATAATATTTCCTTCAATATCGAGGTTCTAAGAAATCATTCAAGCACGATCTCGCTTCCTTCTAATTACCAGGTTGAAATTGAGAAAATGGTTAATTTACTTTCATCTACTATTGTAAATAGAATTTCAAATACGCTGTAAATATTGTTTCGTTTCTGTTATTAAAAGTGTTTGAGAAAAAAACTTTTTATTTCTCCTACTTGCAAGGTAATTAAAAGAGTAAGGGTGACCATATTTCAAAAAGACAAAACCGATACTGAATTATAACCGATTATGAATAATTAAAAGAGGGAACTTCTTCGAAGACTGGCTATAATAATTGGTCGTGTAAAATACGGTTATCCTTGTCCACTCAATGTCTTGTCTGTAAAATAAAATTCAACGCAACATGTCTTGTTTTTTTCGATACTTTTAATTCCTTTTTCAAATATATCTATTTGACTTTAAATGGGTAGGCTTCACATAAGAATCGTTAAAAAAAAAGCTAAAATGGTTTTTGGAACTTTTTCCTCTGAAATAAAAAATGATTTTGAAGTATATGATAGTATTCATTCTACTGCATGTTGCAATTAAAACCAACGCGTACTTAAATGAGACAAAATATGTTTCACTCTGAAAAAAATTCAAGGTTTTCAGTCCTGAGTGTATAAATTAAAGTTTTAATATATTAACAACCTCTAGCTTCTACTGCAGTTTGTATTGTATTGTGCATGATGCCGGGCAACAATTACCTTGTTTTTGTTTGAATCTTTAAAATTATACTAAGTATTACATTTACTCTTCGAACACCTCCAACGTTTGTATTTGTAAATTACGCGGTTCCTCAAAGTTAATTGAATTTAAAGATGGTTCCTCCTCTTCATTTGGTCTAAAATATAACAAATAAAAAAAATTATAAAACTTTATTGTAAAATATAGGTAAAAGCTAAGTGTTAGACAGGTTGATAACAATATTGATTATCTGTTACATTTAACATCTGAAAGTTATTGCGTATTTAAAACAGCTAAGTTTTACAATATTGTAAATATATAGCAAAACATATACATATATATATATATTTATATATATATATATATATATATATATATATTAAATATATTAAAATTAAATCCGGTACAGCCCTAATATATATATATATATATATATATATATATATATATATGTATATATATGTATATATATATATATATATATATATATATATATATATATATATATATATATATATTTATATATCTATATATATATTTGGGCTGCACCGGATTTAATTTTTCCAAATTAGGCGAAAAACTTCGGAAAAAAATTACAGGAACTGAAATCCTGTACAATCCTACTTGATATTGACAGTGGTTAACCATTCTCAATACCAAGTGACAACTGTTTTCTGTTAAACTGCATTGTTGTTATTAAAATAGAAGGACACAGTTTCACATTTTAACATATCATTACATAACAAAATAATTGATAAACAATTGAAACTTTCAATTTGAAAGTAAACTTCAGTTTCAGTTATTTTTCTAAATTGTCTTTAATCAGTTTCGAATTGTACTTTAGAAATATTAAGCGAGTTGCATTATGTGACTTGAGTAAACTACGATGATCATTGAGAACCTCCCCAGCAACACTGAATAAATGTTCTGATGGTGAACTTGTCGGTGGGGCATCCAAATAAATGTGAGCTACTGTCGCCACAGCTTTCAATCGTTACATATTGTCACTCCACTACTGTAGTGGATTAGCGTGTCTATTTATTTCTGGTTCTGACAAAGACTGACTAAGCTGAGTGTTAATGCCTGTTGGTAATTGTTATTTATGTGTTGTGCCACCAGCGGACGTAGACTGGATAGTTTCATCAATATATTGTCAGAGTAATGATGATTAGAGTAATGATGATTAGATAATAATATGTAGAAGAATTATCCAGCCGGGCTTGTTTTGCTGGAATTTTTTCAATTTTTTCAATCTGCTGCTCACCATGCCCAGATTGACTTCCATCTTGCATCGATGCCCTCTGCACTTTAACTTTATTGAATGTACGTTTAACTACATTTGTGTCTTCATTTCAGACTCTATCGTGTGTCTTCACTATATAGATACCATTACAAACATGGAGTTCATAGAATATAGAATTTTTTTTTTTTTTTTTTTTTGCATTTTATTTCGTCACTATTTATTGTACATACAACATACAATTAACTTTAATACATTTATAATGACAGGTATATTCATATGTATACATTTATATATAAGATTAAAAAAAATTAAAATAATGACAAGAGCAAGTAGAAAACTGCAGTCTTATTATCAGGCCCCTTTTATTTGTAACTTTGTAATAAATTTCACGTTAGATTAACGTGACATTAAAAGTTCATAAGTAGAAATAAACCAAAAACAAAGCCTTGTACGTAACGATCTGATAGATGAGTATAGAAAAGAAAAAAAAAACTATTTGTATTGTGATATAATCATCGTTTGTGGTCATTCAAAAGGGATAAATTCGTTTTAGTTATTATTAATTTGATCTTTAAAAATAGGAGAATATGTTGACGTCACTTAAGTTAAATAGGTGCTGTTTGACTGCTGCTTTAAAGAGATTTGATGACTTCGTGCTTCTTATTTCCTTTTTAAGGATCGAATTCAGCGAAACCAGCGAATCAGCGAAATAAAAGTTAAAAAAAAAAAAAAATTCCATTACCGCGGTCCTCGAGATAAGATACAGAAGTCAGTTCTTTTAAGTAAAGTCTTCGGAATTTTAAAGTTTTGAAAAGAGTACTTCGTTGGGTATTTGTGATCAAAGGTGGAAAATTGATTTTCAAAGTATTTTGGTAGCAAGTTGTTTTGCGATTGAAACATAAATAAAAAATTTTGGAGGAGGTTCAGTTCATAAATATTTAGAGCTCTAATTTTCCTGGACAATGGTTTGGCGTGGGTATATCTGTTAGCATTGCATACTATTTGACACGCTTGATTTTGTTTAACGTATATTTTTTTAAGTACTGAAGAGTATGTGCTTGCCCAAACGATATTGTAATAGTTGATATAACTATGAATGAACGAACAATATATATTTTTTAAGCAAGTGTTATTTAGGAGGTGTTTTATTTTATGCATGATGCCGATTGACTTAGAGATTTTATTTTCGATGTGCAAAATATGATTCTTCCAACTAAGATTTTTTTGAAAAATTATTCCCAGGATTTTCATTGACTGTCTCTTTCTATACTAATGTTGTTGATCATAAGCTGGGGAAGTTGAAGTGGTAAATTAACAGAGTTAGATGGTTTGTGAAATAAAACATATTTTGTTTAAGAAAAGTTTATTAGCTTTGAATCACTCATTTAAGTTTTGGAACTCATGATTAACTATAGAAAATATTGTTTTTATATTTGAGTGAGTGAAGAAAATATTCGTATCATCAGCAAAAAGAGTAAAATTAAAAATGTTTGAAGTTAAGTAGATATCCTTCACATAGAGTAAAAATAGTAAAGGTCCAAGAATTGAATCTTGGGGTACACCATAACTAATTGTTTGTAACCGTGTACATGCTGGGTTGTACGACACTCCTTGTTTCCTGTTATTTAGTTAACATCTGAACCATTTTAGATTGTTGTTTGTTACTATATATATCTTTAGCTTGTGTAGGAGGATCTCGTGGTCAACTGCGTCGAATGCTTTGGTGAAATCAATAAACAAGGCTAGAGTATATTCATTATTTTCAAAACCATTCAAAATTTTATTGACTAATTCAATTATTGCATGATATGTTTAATGGCTCTTGCAAAAACCAAACTGTTTGCTATAGAGAATATTATTTATTTCAAGATAGTTATATAACCTATTATACATAATACGTTCGAGAAGTTTTGAAAAGCAAGAAAGAATTGATATAGGCCCATAGTTGGATGCTAAAGAGTCGTCGCCATTCTTATAAATAGGGACTACTCTTGCTATTTTTAATTGATCAGGAAAAACACCAGTTTTTAAGGATAAATTGAATATTGTTAAAAGTGGCGATTCAATACTATCAAATACTGATTTCAAAACAATTGTATTTAGGTCTGTGAATTGAGCCGAACGAGCCAAGCTTGCCAGGGCTCGGCTTGGCTCGTTTACATATTAAGAGAGTTCAGGCTCGGCTTGAGCTCGTTTCGAACATGAGACTCTTTGTTCGAGCTCGGCTCGTTAAGGATTAGTATTGTTTGGACTCGGCTCGTTTTATATGTTGCTCGAGCTCGACTGGTTTAAAACTCGAAATAATTATTGTAACCTGTTAGTTTAAAGCTCGTTTATAAAAAAATGTTGTTTTGCATAATTTGTACACTCTTAAATCCATTAAAAAAGGTCTAAAACATATTGGGCCTGTTGACAAATGACAATAGTCAATAGCAGCCTCACGTAATTAAATTGTTTATGTTAATCAATTATTTAGTGTAATCGAGGTTTAATCGAGCCTGTATGAACGAGTCTATGATGTTCAAGCTCGGCTCGTTTAATAAACGAGCCTAATTTTTTGTTCTAGCCCGACTCGTTTACCATTCGAGCCGAACATGAACAAGCTCTTGTCAAGCCGATCACCGAGCCGTTCAAGAACACGAGCCAGGATTTACAGCCCTAATTGTATTGATTTCGTTGATACCTGGACTTTTGTTGGTTTTTAGTAAATTTAAAGCTGCTCGAAGTTCATCCGCGGATATTTCAAACTCATTCATAACTGAGTGTCTTTTTTTTAAAAAGACACACGTTTTGCTTTCCGGAATTATTTTTTTGGCTAAATTTTTACCAACGTTTATAAAGAATTCATTAAACAACGTTTATAAAGAATTCATTAAAGCAAATTTGTCTCTGTCAAAAACATCTGTGTTTATTTTTGTTTGCAAACGCTTTGGAAAAATAGTGTTTATGTTCAGTTTTTTTTTTCTAGTTATTTCTTTTATTATATCCCATTTTTTTCTAACATTTTCGAGCAGATTGGAGTCATAGTTTTTTTTAATTTGTTTTTTTAATTTTTCAAAAGAATTTTTGTATTTTTTATATTTGAATTTATTATTTAAAGAAAAAAATTAATTTTTAATAATTTAATATAATAGTTAATAATCTAATTTAATAATTAATAGTTTAATAAATAGTTTAATAATTAATAATTTAATAATAAAATTTAATTATTAATAAATAAATAAATTAAATAAAATTACAAAGAACATTGATTTGTATAAATAAAATATTAGGTATACATGTAAACACGGGGAAAAAAAAAATAAACATCTAACCAAAATTCAAAAATCCGGCTAAAATTTTGCTATCTTTTTGTCGGAGCCAAATTTGAGCCGGATTTGTAAAATTAGCCAGATTTCGGCCGGAGCCGAAATGCAGTACAGCTCTAATATACAGCGGTGGCCAAAAATTAAGGACCACTCATTTTTTAGTTGGTTTCTTAATCTTTAAATTAAAATTAAGAAGATTCTAATTGACATATTAAATTTTTTTTTTTAATATCTTGTTGATTAAAACATACGGATTAAAGTGGTATAATTTTTTAAATCTATTTCTAATTAAATAGCGTTTAACTTCTTAAAAAACTGATGAGTACCTATAAATCTTCTTTAAATAAATTGGACAAAATTTAACGACCACTTTCAAATCTTTAATTTGCACTTATTCAAAATAATAATCCATTATTTTTTTTAACTGTCTTAATTGCTTATTACGTTGGCTATAAAATAAAATGTCGAAACCTGAGTTTCGATATCAAAAAACATTTATTTTTTGAATTGCAATAAGGATATAAAAATATTGCAAAAATGCGTGCAAAGATCGAAGAAAAAGACAGATACGCGGCTCTTGTATTAAAAGAAGAAGGCTATAGCATCAGACAAATAGCAGAAAAGCTCGGAAGGTCTCACTCTTGCATTATTAACATAATTCAACGATACAAAGAGACCCGGTCAATTAATGATCGACATAGGACTGGACGCAATTAAATTTCAAATGACAGTGATGTTCGCTCTTTAGTGAGATTAATGAAAGAAAACAGACAAGCATCATCTACAGACTTGTCTACAAAATGGACACTGTCAAATGGTCTGAAAGCAAGCCCTAGAACTGTGCAAAGGGTCCTCCACAATTTAAATTATTTATGGCGTGCTGCTGCAAAAAAACCACGCATAAATAAAATAAAAAAATTTGCCAGGAAAGAGTGGTGCAAACTACATAAAAATTGGTCAACAGATCAGTGGAGCCGTGTGATCTCTAGTGATGAAATGAACGTTGAGGTAGACAGCAGAAAAGGTTGCGTAATGTTGCGTAGACTTCCGAGCGAACGGTTTGATGAATCATGCATTTTGAAACAAACAAAACAAGGCAGTGGTTCAATAGGCATTTGGGCCTGTATAAGTGCCTGTGGAGTTAGCGTTTTTCATTTATTCGATGGTAGACTCAACAAAGAAAGTTACATCGAAATTTTGGAAAACTCGTTTATTCCTAACATTGATTTATGGCAGTAGCAAGATGGATTTATTTTCCAGCAAGATAATGCGGCGTGTCATAAAGCGCATGTTGTTAGCAATTGGTTCAATTCTAATAAAATTCAAGTGCTTCCATGGCCTGCCAATAGTCCAGACTTGAATCCAATAGAGAATTTATGGTCGTGGCGTGATTACAAGCTTGGTAAAGAACAACTTTACAATTTGGAAGATTTAAAATCTTCCAAATTGTAAAGTTGATCTCTCATCATTTGAAAAATGTGCCTGATGAAGTAATCAAAACTTTAATAAATTCAATGCCAGAACGAGTACAAGAGTGCTTGAAAACAAATGGAGGAACAACACATTTCTGAATTATTTTTTTATTGCTTTTTGAAATATTTTTAAAATCGGTCTCAAAATTTTGTCCAATTTTTTTTCCCATTTATATTTTTTACTAGTCAGTTTTTTAATTTTTTAACATTATTTTGTAAAAAAATATAAATTCTTTTATAATAAATATAAAATACAATAAAAGCTCTTTCTAAAAATGTTTTTCTTTTTTTGATACCTTTTTCCAAAATAAAATTATACTAAGGTTAAAATTAAATTTTGAAAAAAAAAAAAGAGTGGTCTTTAGTTTTTGGCCACCGCTGTATATATATATATATATATATATATATATATATATATATATATATATATATATATATATATATATATATATATATATATATATATATATATACACACTTGCGGAAAGTGTGGAGTTTTCCTCCACACTTGCGGAAAGTGTGGAGTTTTCCTCCACACTTGCGGAAAGTGTGGAGTTTTCCTCCACACTTGCGGAAAGTGTGGAGTTTTTCTCCACACTTGAAGTTATTTTGCACACTTTTGTGCAAATTAACTTTTTCTAACTAGACTTCACTCTATTATCCTTCGTTCTTCTTATAATCACTTACTTATGATCTGCGAAGCGGGTTATGATGTTCTTTATAAAGAGCATCATAACCCGTCGAAGTCGAGATAGAAAAAGTTAATTTGCATAAAAATGTGCAAAATAACTCCATACTAGTGTATAGGAGTGATAGCTACACACCGGTGTCGAGGAAAACTCCACACTTTCCGCGAGTGTGTATATATATATATATATATATATATATATATATATATATATATATATATATATATATATATATATATATTTATATATATATATATATATTTATATATATATATATATATATATATATATATATATGTATATATATATATACGTATATATATATATGTATATATATATATATGTATATATATATATATGTATACATGTATATATATATACATGTATATACATATATATATATATATATATATATATATATATATATATATATATATATATATATATATATATATATATTATATAGCTATATAGCAAAGTTTTTAAAAATGTATGTTTACATAAATCTACTGAGATTTATGTAAAAGACATTATTTAGAGTATTTTTTAAATGTTAAGTTAATGTATATTTAAAAATTTTTTAGTTTGGATACAGTGGCGTAACTAGAGTGAAGCACAACCCCACATGGTCGGAAAGGGACTCCAGAGCCCCTCCCCCGCCCTGCGAAGATATACAAATCTTACTCATATTTTTCACATTTTTAAAATTTTTTATTATGAGTGAAACCCAACTACCCAGCTGGCATTTGGTCCTGAAAAATGTCTTTGAACGTTCAAAAGACATCTATTTTAGGACCAAATGGGAAAATAGTCCTCAAGAATTAATTTTTAGATACTTTAACAGAAATTCCTTTAAAATGTTTTAAAGGAGAAAAATAAACTAAGAGTGGAATGCAAGAGGCGAACTTGAGTCAAGTTCGACTTGAACTTTACATTGTAACCAATGCCGCTATTGTTTACAATGTAAAGTTTAAGTCGAACTTGACTCAAGTTCGCTGCTTGCATTCCACCCTAAAGCTTTAAAATTAAGTGACAAAATATCAAACTTTTAATTTGTTTTTGTTTGCGTAATTCTGTATAACATATTAACGAATTTAAAATCTGCTTCAAAAATTTTTTTTTAAAAAAAGGAGTCTTTAAATCTAAACGAAGCGGTCACGTTATTAAGTAATCTGATACTCAAGTTAAAAGATTTTAGGGAAAATTACGATTTACTTAAATTAGAGACCATTTCTATTAGCAGTAAGTGGCCAATAAAACCAACTTTTAGGTTTAAGAGGCAATCCAAATATAAAAGACATTTTGATGAGTTAAGTGGAAATTATTTATATGAATATTATAAGATGTATTTACTAAAATGGAAAAAATTTCAAATCTTTTTAATTTTATGCAACCTCAATAAACAAAACTGTTGGAAGATGATTTAATTTATTACAACAGAATTACCCAGACAATTTTTAAAAAAATTTCAAAAAAATGGTATTACAGAAACAACTAGAATAAAAGATTTAGCAAACATACTGTTTATCAAATACAGTTTTATGAAGTGCAATTTTTCATACATCAATACTGCTATTGATGACACGTGACAGTTGCTAGTGCAGAAAGATCCTTCAGCAAATTAAAGTTAATTAAAACATATTTAAGAAACAACATGTCTCAGGAACGTCTCAAAAATCATGCAATTCTGGCAATAGAGAACGAAAAAGCACAAACATTAGAATTAGATAGTTGCGGAGTTTGAGAATAAAAAAACAAGAAAAATTTGGGACAAGAAAAATTCATATATAAGGTTGTTGAATAAATATAAAAAGATATTCTTAAACTTTTTTTTAATACTTATTAGCATTCTAAGAATGATTACGTCAGAAGATAGTATAACTGTTATAAATTAAATAATTCTTTCATAGTCATTAGTGAGGTAGTTTTTTATATTAAGTATGCTTTCCCCAAACATAATTTTAATATTCTTTCATCTTTATTATTATTTTGAGCAGAGATTCTAAGCTATTTCATGCATTTGTAAAATAATCTCCATTTATATACTTAATCGTGTTTTATCAATTAGATATGAAAAGCAAATATGCATATTTTATCGTTAAATAAAACATGCATAATAATTAAATAAAATGTAACATAAATTTTTAAGGAAAGAGGGCCCCGTCACTTTATCATTTATTGAAAACGCTACATTCTATCTAATTTATTTATTTAATATTTCCTTCTTTGATAGCTAATATAACATGTTTCATTCTAATCGTAACAATTTTTTATTTAGACTCTGTTTTCTCTGTTTTCTCTGTTTTTGTAAAAAATAATCTAAAAATTCTATGGGAAAACATTTAAATGAGAAAATTTTTACATAATGGTTTAGTAATTTATACACAGTCATATGGTAGATTAGGGTAAAATGAGCACCTTGAGCGAAAATTGGAATAATTTCAAAAATAATTATGCTGGACCTAAAATTATTGCGAATAAACAATTTTTAGAGATCCCTACTTATGATCATAGATATTTGGGCGCTCGAAATTTTTTTTCAAAAACACAGAGGTTTTAAAAAAGTAGGAAAAGTGCTCATAGTACCAAGACCATTTGGTAATATGAGCACTTTAAATTAGCTCGAAAAAATAACATTAATTAAAAAAAAATACCAACCTGACAATAAGAGCCAATTTTTGGAACATAATGATTCATTATTAACAAAACTTATCATAGATTAAGTTTTAAACCACTTTTTGTTGAAAAAATGCTACTATGTTTTTTTGTTGAAAAAATGCTACTATGTTTTCTTCAAATCTACATAGTATTGTATCTACTATGTTTTCAGCAAATCTACATAGTATTGTATCTACTATGTTTTCAGCAAATCTACATAGTATTGTATCTACTATGTTTTCAGCAAATCTACATAGTATTGTATCTACTATGTTTTCAGCAAATCTACATAGTATTGTATCTACTATGTTTTCAGCATACTATTGTATCTACTATGTTTTCAGTAAATCTACATAGTATTGTATCTACTATGTTTTCAGCAAATCTACATAGTATTGTATCTACTATGTTTTCAGCAAATCTACATAGTATTGTATCTACTATGTTTTCAGCAAATCTACATAGTATTGTATCTACTATGTTTTCAGCAAATCTACATAGTATTGTATCTACTATGTTTTCAGCAAATCTACATAGTATTGTATCTACTTTGTTTTCAGCAAAAAAAAAAATTAAAAAAATTAGCTCCGCAATTTTTTTGCCTTATAAATTCACAAAGCTTTTTTTAAAGAAATACGAAATTTGGTCCAAAACGTCCGCAATTTTTTAATTTTTATGAAAAGTTGCAAAAAATTACCATCTTTAGTATTGAATTAGGGCTATAAATATAAATTTATGTATTTTTTTTTTAATTTTTAATAAAGTGTAAATATATATCATGCGTTTTTTTATAAAATCAGCTCTTTAAAAGTTATATAAATATTGAAATTCAATTTATTTAAAAAACTAGTACAAAAACTAGAAAAAATCAGCTGGATAGACTAAATGACGGTTTCCTTAACTATCAACGTTATTACTTATAAAAATAAATTACATTTGGATCTCAAATTCCAGTTTACAACTATATGTTTAAATTACAGCTAAATAGTAGTTTTAAGCAAAATAGACATAAAAATCACAGTTTTTTAATGAAACACATATATATTTACGACATTAGTTATCAGAAGGTATATGTTGTAAACTGGATTCCTAGATATACACATTATAAACCCATGTGTAAATTTTTAGATCATAAGATGCATCATGGATCGAGTCTATCCACGAGTTTTATAGTAGGTTACTTTATCGGTAAAAAGATGGTTCAGAAACTATTTTGAATTTTTCAATACGTTATTCTGAGAAAATTTATTTACTTGGCGCGTAAAAATAAAATAAACTGATTTCGTTATATCCGTATCCGAAAATCTCATAAACCATAGCAAGTGGGAGAAAATCAATCAAAAAAATCGCCATGAGTTAGTTATTTTTTTCAACTTTATTAAACTTAAACCTTCCCAGTGGGCACAGTACGTTTTTAAAACGTTCTTTGGACGTTTTTATTAGGTTTAAACCTTATAAAAACGTCTAAAAAACGTTTTAAAACGTTTTAAAAACGTACCGTGCCCACTAGGTTTGAACAATAAAAATTCAAAACTTTTGAATTTACATTACAGAAAAATTATTTAGTATTATCAAAATATTAATTTTTTTGCTATTTTTTGTTTTTATTTAAAAAGCAAATATAACCACTACAATTTTAAGACTTTAAACTATGTAATTTTAATAAAAAACACTGGGTAATTTGAGCATGCTCATATTACACGAAAATGGCATCTTTTAATATAGTCAAAACTAAATGTTTCTATGCATTGTTTTTCAAACAAAAGTGGATTGGATTTTTAGCTAACATATTTTTCTTTATGAAAAAATTAGTTTCATTATTTTAACACCAAAATTTCGCGCCACAGATTTGTTCATGCGTGATGATATTATTTTAACAACGCAAAAAGTTTAACAGCGTTTTATTTAGATGATAGCCACTAATTACTGCATATAAATTTATGCTAACTGTACTGATATCTGTGATCGCCACATAAAGTTGATTCAAAAAATACCAAACAACTTTAACTTAACTGCTTACATCTAAGAAATCTTTAAGTATGCTCATATTACCAAGGTGCTCATATTACCCTAATCTATCCTATTTAAATTAAAGCTTTTGGTGACGATGCAAAATTTACAAACTGTTTTGACAACGTGAGAAATGGAAAACCCAGCTTGATGTCGCTGCCCCTAAACTCTTGAGAAAAAGGAAAAGGATAATTTGAAAACAACTCTTAACCCACAAAAACATCTTCATGATTTACGAAAAGAATCTCAAATTGTATTTTTGTAATTGTATTTTGAAGCTTTTATCAGTTTTATAAAACAGAGGTTTGATTAACCTGATTATAAGATATATATTGATTTTCAAGAAGTTCTTTTCAAGTCAATAAAAGGGAAAGTTGGGAAAATCATCTCCAATCAGTTTGTCATTTTTACTGACAAGGGGTCGTCCATAAAGGACGTTACTCGGAATTTAAATGCTAACCAGAAGTAGAAGTTTATTGGCTCCCTTCCGCGGAGATTTTCATTGAACATAAGGCACTACGTTACTATAAAAATCTCTGCGCACGTGAGTCAACATTCTCCTACTAACTAATTTTAGTTGAACTTAGCGTGACATTCTTCATGGTTGACCCCTAAGACATTAACCAATCTTTAGCTAAAACACAAATTGCCTTTCTCTCAAGCATTGCAACATCATTTGGTTACGACATTCACTATCAAAAGTTCACTATCAAAGATCTCATCTTGTTTTTCAAGAGTTTGGATTAGGGCTTCTCAAACGGGATCCCGGGATCCCGTTTTCCCGGGATCCCGGTAGTAAAATTGCATCCCGCAATCCCGGGATTTCGACCCAAATTTTCCGGAATTTTCGCCTAATTAAAAAAAATAATATAGATGGCAATAAATTTTCGTTTAGGTTTATATATTAGCTAGATAGAATTAATTGATTTATTGGCCTTGATTTATTGATTTAATCGAAGTTTCAGGATCAGAAAGCAAATTGTAAGTTGTTAAATTTTTTATAACAAATTTTTTATAATGCAGTATTTAATTCATTTTTCATTGCTATAATGTAAAATATCAAATTAGATAACCCTGTCATGGCAAGTGAAAGTGGATCAAAAGCTTGGAAATATTTTACACGCGAAAAAAAAACAGAATCAGCTATTTGCAATAAATGCAAAGCAACAATAATGTGTAAAGAATTCTCTACAAGTGGACTTCTTCGTCATTTAAAAAATGTTCACAAGGAAATTGAATGTAACGCGAATCGAGAGTGCAGAATACATTTCCTATGATGTTAAAAACATCATAAAAGAAATGAATATTTTTGAAATTACCGGAAAGCGCACCAGTAATTTGGACAAATTATTTAATGCTTTGATGACCATCCCATCGACTTCGGTTGAATCTGAAAGAGCTTTTTCTGCTGCTGGTCTATTTGTCACAAAAATGCGGTCATCATTAAGTGATAACTCTATTAATTATTTGTGCTTTTTAAAAAACTTTTTTTAAAATAATTAATAATAATAACTTTCATGAAGTTTGTTTTTATTTTGTTTATTTTATTTTCATAATTATTTTGTATTTTTTGTTTATGATCTTGAATTAAAACTGATTTTTGTGTTATTTTTATATTTATAAGATAATTTTTTCTTTTAATTTGTGCTTATAAAAAATTGCCGGGATCCCGGGATCCCGGGAATACAAAATTTTTTATCCCGGAATCCCGGGATTTGAAAATTGCGGGAAATGAGAAGCCCTAGTTTGGATCATTCTAAAAGAGCTTTACTTACCGAAGTTGTAAAGTTTAAAAATTGAGAAGAAAAAAAAAAGAATTTTATTGATAACAAAACTTATAAAAATATTAAAAATTAAAAGTTATTCAAATATTATTATTCATGACTTAAAACTAATAAATTCATTTTTATGTAGCTTGTTTATTAAAAATGCATAAATTTAATCTTTAAGATCATTAATGGGTCATAGTGAATCAACCTATTCACTATGCCCCATATTCACTGTACCCCAATTCACTGTGCCCCACCATAACAAATTTAATTTTAAGTCTAATTTCTTGGGACATTAAGTCTAATTTCTTGGGACATGAGTGTTGTTAAAAGAAAAGTTAAACTACTAAAAAGAAACATAATTATCATAATCCGAATAATTATCAATAATCCGAATGAAAAACTTCAACTTTTGAAATTATTTCAACCATGATCTCCATAACAAACATAAATTTTTTAGCTAAAAACAAAAATTACCTACCAAAAACCGGTAGTCAAAAATAATGTGTTAATATTATTTTTATAAATAAAATATGACTAAATATGAGCACATAAAATGATTACATTATCAAGATAAAAAAAATTCTAATCTTTGAGAAAATGTCTCTTATTCACTGTGCCCCTCGACCCGCTGTACCCCAACTTCCCTATATTTTTTATTTGTTTTATAGGTGTAAAGTTTGATGATCATTAAATAAACATATATGAAAATCAAAACTTTATGTTGCCCCCTCCCTCCTTTAAAAGAGCCACTAGCTCCTCAATAATATCAAAATTGTGGTAACGGCTCTAATTTTTCTCTATGTCACATAGGTATAGTTTTAAGATTACTTGTAAACACTTTTTTATTTTTATTTAAATGCAAATAAATCAAATAATAATTAAGATAATTACATTAAAATGAAAAAAAAATTTGAACAGTTTATGTTGAGAAAAATTTTTAAGAAAAAATTGCCAAGTATTTTATTCATTTTACACCTCCACTTCGAAAATACTGTTGTCATTTACGGAAAAAACTCGTAATACGCGTTAATAATTTTTAGCCTTATAACGCTTGAAATTTCACTTTAAGAATCGAATTTTTGAATGTGTTAAAAAATGCTGAATTAAATTTAAACTTGAAGTTTTTTTCATTTAAGTTATTTTGAACTTTTCTATTTTAGGATTTTAATGAACAAAATTGAAAGTTTGTTCATAAAAAAGTTATAAGGGTGAAAGTTCGAGATTTTAAACTCTATAGATTTTGAAATTTCGAGTCCAACAATTTTTACAAAAAAAGGAAAATGCCAGATTTATTTGAAAACTAAATAAATATTAAATATTTCTTAATAAATATTGAGTATTTTACCGTATTCGGTTGAGTTAAAAAAAAATTATAGCTTTCTTTAAATAATAAAAACAAAAAAAAGGTAATGGAAAACTTTTGAGGTGGACTAATATTTAAGTTTTGAGAAAAAAAAGAATACCTCATAAAAAAAAAAAAAAAAAAAACTGATCCAAACTCTTTTATATATCGTTTTATCTTTTACGCTAACGGGAAAAATTATATTCCTGCGGTTACGGAAAATTCAATTGAACTATTCTTTACACTTGACGTTCACGTTAAAAATTTATTCATTTATGAATCTTAATCTAAATTTAATTTGTTTCAAAGGAAATTTCATGTATTGCATTAGAACATGTTTCTCTTACAATATTTGGAAATTATTTAATAAAAAGACATGTAGTTGTACGACGCCGAATTCGATACATGTGTGAATGTGCAAGATTTTTTATCGTGTACCTATCGTGGTTTAAGTTATAAAATCAGTTAAAAATGTTTTCATATTGGTAACAAGACAGCCAAATAAAGCAAGTTTATAATAATTGCATGAATTAACTAAGACTAAAATAACAATGTTTTTATCAATTAAAATATTCTCGTGGGTTTTGCTTGTATGTTGCCTATATAATGGTTAGCTTGATATATCTTTTTATTTTAGAATCTTAAGTTTTATTTGATGGTATAAGATTTAAAAGTTTAAATTTTTAAAATTCTAAAGTTTTCATAATTCTTCCTTGAAAATTGTTTGTTGTAGTTTAGCTTCCGTCTTTCAAACAAAATCGATTTTTAGTGCTATAAAGTTTATGTTGAAATTTGTGTCCTGTTTTATTTACATAAATAGTAGTTTATAAATACTTTTTTTGCTGAAATTAAAAATAAGTTTTTGCTTTTTGGGTAAATTTTTTGATAAATGACATTAAATTTAGTATTTTGTTTACAATGAATCCACCACATGTTGCACTTCTTTAATTCTAGTTAGGTTTTATAACTTGCTCTCAACTATTTTTTTATATGTGAAAAATCAGGAATTTCATTATCTTTTTTTTTTATCCATTTAGTATTGATATTGCTATCAGCTTTTTATTGTCTATCAACATCTGTATCGATACCCGGCCACAATACATCATTCGTACATCACTAATAATAATAGTAGTTATAAAATTTTATTTGTTATTTGTGTTTCTGTTTTAATCCTAAAATTGTTTTATAAACTTTTCTCTCTTTTTCTTGACTTTTCTTGAACAATAGTGTTTTAAAATAGATTTTTGTTTTTATGATTATAATGATTAGTGTAAGTTTGTTAAACCCATTGTTGTTATATATTTACTCTTTATTCAGCTGGAAAATGATCTTTTATGTGCTTTTTCAAGAGCTTATAATTAAGGTTAGTTATTGGTACTTGTTTTAGGTATAGCATAAGAATCTTAGTTCTTTTAGCCTTTACAATCCTTTATTTTTTTGTCTATTTCAAGCTTCAAATTTAAAATTAATTTTTGCTTTGTCTTGTTCTTGTTCTTGAATCTTATGTCTAGTGGCATTGCTGAGTTTTGTGTCCCCAGAGCACTTTTAATGTCACCCCTCAAAGCTAACAGGTGAAGGTTAAAACTTAAAAAAGTCCTCTATATCTAGAAATTTCTAAAAAAAAATTCTGGCATATTTGCTTTTTATTAATTTTGTATCACATCATGATGGTGTTACCCGGTGCAGACCACACCCCCTAGCTATGCCATTGCTTGTGTCTTTGAGGTGATCTAGCTTGGAGGTAGTAAGATCACACGCTAAAAAATTCTATAACAATCAGAATAATTATTGTGCACTAAAAGAATAAAAATAAAAATAATAAATGTCAGAGAATTTATTTGAAAAATATTTAATGCAACCAGTAGTAACAATGTATTGAGAAATATAGCAAAAAAAAATTAAGAATTATAATGCTGTATTGTTTTATATAGGAACATATAATTTTTTTCTTTTAGTGATACATGGTGCTTCTAATGTATCAGTGGAAAATGCAGAAATGTATTCTAGTATTTATGAAGACATTAATTTTGTTTATTCTATTAACTATGAACAAGTAAGTCCAAAAGCCATTGAAATTGATACTCGTCCTGTTTCTAATACAAACCTTATTAGTTTTTTACTCTCAGTTGATATGGGAAATGATTTACCATTAGTAACAACATACACTAAAAAGGATTCAGATGTGATACATTATAATGGAAGAATTAATGTTGATTTACAACACAATCTAAATAGGTTAATAGTTATATTTACATTAAAAAATATATCAGAAACTGACTATGATAAAGAATACAGATGCACTGCAGTTTATTCAAGTTTTGAACAGCCTTATGCCAACATTGTTTTACTTAAAGCAGGTTATATTAAGTTATTTTTTAAAATATACTTTTTTAATATTTATTCTTTTATGATTTTATACGTTAGTAGCCATTCGAAAAAAATATACTTTATAAAAGTAAGGAAAGTAAATATTTAAATAGTTGAATAAAAATTATTCAGTGATTATCTCTTTCTGGATAAATCTGGAGTCCCAGATATTTATTTAAGTCTATTTGGAAATCCAGAAGGTTTTCCAAAAATACAAGTTGTAAAATATATTTATTCAATACAAAAATATATTTAAAAATAAAATCGACTAAAACTGAAAAGTAGTAAGAAAATTACAAATTTTTTATTTTAATCTTTTTAAATAATACAGTTTCAAGTTAGTAATAAAAAAATACAATTTTTTTAGTTAAAAGCAATTAAAAAGATTTAAAATTTTTTGTCAAATAAAAAATGATAATTAGTTAATTAAAGTTCTATTTTTAAAATATTATTTAAAGTTATATTTAATTATAAATGATTGAAAAATATAATTAACTATTAAAACTTCACCAATTCATTAATATTATGACCATTTTATCTATTAAAATTAAATACACAATTTTTATTTTTATTTACTTAAAAACTATAACAAAAAAAAATCACTATTTCAATTCTTAAGTTTTAAATTTATTTTTTAAACTTTCAAAGAACTAAATTCATGTCAATTTAGTTCTTTGAAAGATATTCTTATATTTTAAACTTCCAATTACTTGGGTTATTCCTCTTAAAGGCAATGTTTGGTTATCTTATAATGCAAACAACCCGTTTGAGCACTTGAACTCAATAATTTTTTTCCTTTAGAGTTTCTGAATTTAATAGTTTATTCAAATTTGACTTAGAGCCACCTAAAAGTCGTTACTTCAGAACTGCTTCAAACTGTCAATGTGTAACTACTTTGCCACATAAACCTTTTTTGTTAAGGAGAAAGCTGTAAGGATTTTTTGACTAATGCATTTTTTTTTACATAATTATGTAATAGTAGATTTATCACACTGTTGCCATTTAGCAGGATCACGTTCTATTAACCATTAAAGAGCAACTAGCAGATGTTTCAGTGTTTTGTTCATTACTATTGTTGTCACTGTTTTTATTTTGTTTAAATCGTTAAGTGTTTTAATATCAGGTGATGAAACGTCGATGATTGTTTCTTTAGTTAATTCCACAATAAAAACACATCTACTAACTTGTTCTGAAATTAATGTTATTTGTTTCTTTATTTATAAAACTATCTAATTTAGCCGTTTTTTTAATAATTTTGTCGAGTTTAATTTGTTTTTCTTTTGCTAATTTTCTTTTTCGTCAGCTGCTGTTTTTTTTTATTTATTAAAGGATGTTTTAATAGATTAAAACTATTAAAATATCCTCGATTATACAAAATTTTAAAGCTGTGTAAAAAGATGAACTTCTCAAATGCACTAGATAATGCCATGAAAAACAAAGTGTTAGAACCAACCATTGGTCTTCAAAATTTTTTATGTTCCGTGATTTTTACATAAAATTTTATTGTCATTTTGAAATGCCAGAAAACAATATTTTTTGAATTCAATAAAATAATAACAACGTTTTCACATTAATTAATTATTAAAGTAGAATTATTAAAGGAGATTATAAAATAGAAAACTTTTATAAAATAGAAAGATTATAAAATAGAAAGCTTATTTTTCAGTTTTAAAATGTCTACTCTGTTGTTATATTTAACTTTTTTTATTTTTGTTCTTAAACAAATCAATATTTTTCTGACAGATAAGTGGTATATTTATCTTATTACTATGTTAAAAATAAATTGTCATATGACAAAAATTAGTGCACTGGTTAGAGTTTTAGCTCAGACCTATAGGTTATAGGTTCAACACCGGCCCAATAAGCAACATTAGTAAGGAAGGAGGCGTGAACTTCCTAGTTAAATGCTCTTCAGGGGTGCTCTGTGATAAGACCTCAAGAACTTATGGGAGCACCTTAATATCCACAAATAAAAAAATAATAATAATAAAATAAAATTAAAGCTGCCGAATCACAACAAATAAATAGCTTATTATATTTGTTTTCATATGGCAACAATGTCTCTTAATAGGGTTAAAAAAAATTTTAATAACATTTTTTAGATAATTTTTACACAATTTTAAAATTATATTTTAAAAAGTGTATTATTATTGTTTGATTATATTGATTATTTACTCATAAAATTTATATATACTTACAAAATTTTGAAAAATATACTGATGCAGAAACATGTGATTTTACCTTAAACTTGCCATTAGATTTATAAATATAATGTTTATCTGGTATAGATATTGATTTTAGCATTATTTCAACTTAAAAAATAAATATTGAAGAGCAAGCATGACTAATGAGAGAAAAAATGATGACATATTAAGACAGGGTATATAATCAATGTATAATTTGTAAAATTAGGGTTGTCAATTATAATAAGAGAAACAGTAATGAGGAATTTCCACAGCTCCCTTCAAAGGAAAGTTTATTTAACAATCATAAATCTATTGTTAATGAATCAGGTATCTATCAATAATCAATCTGAATTTATGCACCACTGTTTCTTCAAAAAAGGTTTATTCATATAATAATAGATAGTTTGTATGTAATATTTAGGTGGAGGCGAAGTAAGCGATAATGTGTCAAATACCTCAACGAACTCTAAAGAGAAAAATATCATTGATTTTCTTCTTACTTGTGAAAGTAAAAATTACTGAAGCACAATAATAAGTTAAGTTCTATGTTTTTGTTGCTCTCTATCTTCAAGTTCTTCTCATAGATATCTTTCGATGTTTTGAAGTGTTTCACAGTGGTTGTCGATTTCATTGACTTCTGTTTTTTGGATCTCTTGATCAACTAACCTTAAAAATGTTTGAAATTTTTTTTTGAGTGAGTTAAACTCTTCAACTGAAAGCTTACCGTCACTTAAAGCCTGAGAAATTAATTTTTGGAGAGATGGTCTAGTTTATGCGGGTGAAGTATATACAATTTGGTAGCGTTTATTGCAGCTGTTATATTTGTTGGTCATGGATTAGCTGGAGATGGATGTCTTCTCCGCTGAAATGGTGTAATCAAAAACAACTGGAGGAAAATTCGCGATCAAATTAAAGCACATTATAACAGCCCCGTTCACTAAAGCTATTACATCACCTGGAAGACTTTGTTCATAACTATAACGGATAATAGTGAGATTGTTTAAGCAATCAAACAAACTTAAGGGCCTGAAGTAGCATTTTGGCGCGAAATATTGTTCTGTATTTTAGATGCAACATTGTTTCTCTCATTAAAACAAAAGTGGTATTTAGAGGTCAACTATATTTTTTATTTGGCAATTTTTTCTATTGTATTATCTAGCATTTTTTTTATCTTTCTTGTATTATTATTCTAACAGGTCAAACTCCTGCTTTAGGAGTACAAGTGAGCTGCAATTTTCTTGGAGCTCTGTAAATGGTTTCAAATCACAACAAAATATTAAAAAAACCATCTAGAAAATGTAGCTTATCGCCAAAAAAAGGAACTTAAGATGCAGGTCCATTACCTTTCATGGAAATCACAGAATGAGTTAAGCCAAGTTATTCCTTAAGCCAAATACAATTAAAGGGTCTACAAATACATTTAAAGGGTCTACAACCTATATTCTCATATATATTCTGTATGCATCATTTAAAAATAAATCATGGAATCCATTTTAAAAAATTCAAATAAATTTATAAATAGTTATGATTATTTGATATAAGTTTAGGGGCTTCCCTTTTTTGTTGGTGCCCCTAGGCAGTTGCCTAGAAAATTTAAAATAAAAAAACTATTTTTTAAATTTAAAATCCTTTTCACAAATTTAAAGTCCTTTTCACAATTGCTTTGTAAAACCTTTTTAAAATTTAGAGTTAATAAGTTCTCAAAGATTGTTCTAAAGCAAGTAGTCTTTTTCATCCTGATTTTATTAGAGAGATTGACTCAATAATGATGAATGAAATGATGGCAATAAATAAATCTTTCTGACGCATTTAGAGCTTTTATGGAGGGCAGTTCGTTGTGTTGGTTTTAAAAGGTTCTAACTTATCTGCAAGTAGTTTTGAGTAAATGGATGTCAAAAATTGTTGTTCCTACCATCAAAATTTATTAGTATCAACTGATAATATTTTTCACCCATGATAACATAAGCATTTGCCTTTAGTATCATTATTTGTAACTAAAAAATGTTTCATTCTTTATTATAAAAAAAAAATACCCTCAAAATGCAGTCAGAACCTTGTCATAGTGTTATAGTCATAACACTATGACAAGCTTCTAACTGCTGTTATAACAGTAGTTTGAAACATTTTACCTACTTTAAAAATTTTTTGGTTGAAGTAGTTAACTGCTTTTAAATTTTGTAACTAAAAAAATAATATGATAAATGGTAATTACTATATTGTCTAACAAGATTCGACTGTTATACTTAAAAACCATTGCATTATGGCTTAAAAGCCTAAAAGCTTTTCATCACATCCTTTCATTTTATAAGTGAAGAACCACTGGTTAGTAATTTTAGTCCTGGAGAAGCACAAAAGAAAATACAGTCTTAAGTTGTTCAAGTTTAAATGTTTGGTTTAACATTCAAAACTCTAGAAGTTGATAGGCTAGTGTTGGCATTTTTTCTGTTAGGTTTTTCATTAAATTTGACATTAGCACAAGTTATATGTTCATTTCAATCATGGATATATAGTTTTAACACAGCTATTTTAGAAAAAGGAACTTATTTGTAGTTAAACAGCTTTGCTGTTAAACAATAGTCCTTGATGTCTTGTGCATTTATTTGAATACCATATTAATAATGATAGTGATTTTTTAACTTGTTTGAAGGTCCTTATCAGTTCAAGTAGTTTATAAAAATCTGCTATCCTTGTGAGCTTTTCAATTTAATTATGCGTATGATCTACTTTCTGGACAAATAAATGACTAGGAAGGAAGTATTTTATGATGTTTAAGGTAATGTTAGGAATCTCTCTTTAAAAGTGTAACCCACTATTTGATGTTATACTGTTCCAATTTTGAGGGAGACAGCAGTCAGATCAAGTAACTAAGTTGCTCATGTCGCTTTTCCTATGCCATGACATCTAATATCTTGCAAAAGACACTAGAAAAATGCTTGCCAGCATTGTCCACCATTGGTTCAGTCCATAATGCTCGGTATTGTTGTTTAGTTACTACAGCAACTACATATTATACATAATATGTTGTCACTTTTAAAAGTCTTTTTAAATTATTTTAAAAAACTTTTTTTTATTTATAATACAGCCTACTTTTTAACATTGCTAATAAACATTTTATTACAAATTGTTTAATTTTTCTAATATTGCTGATGTATATGATGTACTAAATTAAAATTATATTACAGCGCTTGTGATGAAGAAAATCGTCAATCGTGTTATATCGCGCTCGTAAAATTAGAATATGTTTTCATCGGGCGTAATTATGTGCGCTCAAGATAACGTCGGTGAGCGCGATTATGAAAATTGCTAAAGGCGATACTCATAAAAAGCTTTTTCTTTTTTATATCTTTTTTTATTTGTTACATAATTTTTTGTCAAAAAATGTTTGAATTAGTATCACACTTATGAAACTACTTCAACGAAAGAGATTTTTATACTTCCAAACTTCTTGTATATTGTCAGATCGTGATTTTATTATTAACTATTTATGTTATAAAAAAATAATTTCTTGATATTTTTTATTCAAATTAATTATTTAATTTTTTTCTAAAATTTCTTTTTTAAATTACGTTTTTTTATCTTAAAAATATAACACAAGAATAATTTGAAATAATAATAAATAAGAATAATAACTTTCCATTTAATAAATATTGACATCATTACTTAGTCTTTTCGAATGTCCTTAATTGCGAACATTCTAAACAACAGAATCATTTTAAATTTGAGTTAAAATAAATAATAGTTAATAAAAAATCTATACTATGAACAAAAACTAATTTTAAAAATTACTCTATTATTGATATTTATTTTTATCATAAACGATGTGTGGAAACAACACATCGTTTATGATAAAAAACAATAATAAATCAAATAAATTTTACTTGATATTTTCACAAGATTAAAAATACTCCGCAGTTTTAATTTTCTTACAATGGTTTTCTAATTTTCTATTCTTATACGCTCGTTATAAGCTGAATGTTATTTTATACGCTCGTTATAAGCTGAATGAGCGTTGTTTATTGCGCCTAGAACGTTTGAAAATACCGTTTACGGGCGCGTTTTACGAGCGGAGCGCGATCGCGCTCGCTTCATCACAAGCCCTGTATTATTTTGTTCACCAACTATATTCAAAATTATACATTCATTAACTGACCCATTCGAGAGAGTAGTAAATATGCATGACTTTAGTCATTATTAGCAATGGGTAATTTTAGTTTATTTTGTTTGTCATGATACAAATAGTCCAATAAAGTCATAATCTCAATTTTGGGAAAATATCGGTTAGAACCTTGTCAAACCAATGCCATGTTGTCAAACCAACGCACAGTGAGTCAAAATCTATAAAAAACGGCAAAAAGCACCCCATAAAAAACTATTGCTAGAAAATAATTAATAAAACTATAATGTAACTAAATTCCACTAAAAGACACTAAATAATTTTTTTTTGAATAATTTTTATGATTTTACCAATTTATACGCCTTTTTCCGAAACTTATTTTATTTTATATATAAAACTCGTTCAAAAAAGTCTCGCTTTAGTGTCGCTCTTTTAAGATTGATATGGGTAAAAACAGTTCAAAATTTAATTTGAAGTCATATGTTTAAGATGTTTGGTAACTATTAACAACATTTTTAATAATAAATTTTAATTTTTTACTGAGATCTCAAAAATGTGTCATAAATTGATTTTTTAAAATTAGTTTAGTTATGAGTTTAGTTCAAAAACTAAAAGATTACATGATTCCACTAGATTCCATGGTACAGTATTGTGCAAATTAGTTCGAACAGTGGTTGAAATAACACAATTATTTGCCACATTGAAGTTTTATTCAAAAATAACATGCCAATGGTACAAAATATGGTATAATTTATAGGAGATATGACCTCCTTTTGCTTTTACAAGCATTTGAACACGATTTGGCATGGATTCCACCAAAGTTGAACACATTTTAGTCACTTGCTCATCATAATACCAGGTCTTAATTACAGCACTAATTAGCTTTGCCATTGTCGAACAATCTTTTTTCAGGAGTCTTTGTTTGATTAAAGCCCATAAGTTTTCAATGGGATTGATGTCTGGAGAATTTCCAGGCCAGTCTAAAATCTCCAGTCCACTTTCTTCAAAGAATGTGCGCATTTTACGTGAAGTATGGCATAGTGCGTGATCCTGCTGAAAAATGCCATCTTCATCAGGAAAGTCCCTTGTCATACTAGGAAGCAAATGAGTCTCCAAAATAGTCTTGTATTTATCACTATTCATCATTCCCTCTACGTTAATGAGTCGTCCAAGGCTTTTAGAACTAAAACTACCCCAAAACATCTTCTTAGGCGGATGTTTGGGTGCTTGTTGAATATGTCCTGACTGAAGCGGTTCACCTTTGCTTTGTCTCACAAACTTTGACCTGTAGCTATGGACTTCAAAATGCGATTCGTCAGAGAATACTACTATTTTCCAGTCGTCTGCTGTCCATTGAGAATACCTACGTGCCCATTGAAGACGTTTTCTCTTCATAACCGATGTCAATAACTGTTTCTTTAGAGGTTTTCTGGCAAATCTGCCAACTTCAAGGAGCCTTCGTTGGACAGTTGAAGAAGAAATATTTACGCCTGATGTGGACAAATCTCTCTGAAGGTCTGCACTTGTTTTCTTAGGATTCTTTATACTTTCTCTGATGATAACTGTATCATCGCGAGGTGTTGTCTTGCATTTTCTTCCACATCTTCCTTGTTGCAGTGTTGAAGATTCACCAGTGTCTTTTTTTCTTTTCAAGATGTCACCAACGGTTGACTTGGCCACCTTCATTTTCTTAGAAATCTGTCTAATGCTCAAACCAGCATGTTCTTTAAGAGCTATAATGCTTGCACGTTTCTTGGGAGTGATGTCCATTGTGAATACGAGGTGAATAATCTGTCACAACCTCCGTCACAACCTTTCTGCACAAAGCCTGGAGTAGCACTGAAGCCACTGATGCGTTTGCTAGAATGTCTTCCCGACAGCAACGAGTTGCCAGACACCACTAGACTTCAGTAAAACACTTATTTATCTGAAAAAACAAGAGAATCTTTAGTATCATAGCTAAAAGTTGGGCTTATTGTGAAAATTATTCCAATTTTGCCACTGTCCGAATTAATTTGCACAATACTGTAGTTTTAATATTTTCCCATTAATAGGTATATATTAAAGCAGAAAAAATAAAAATCATTTGCCCCAACTTGCCCCAATTAAAATAAAAAATAATAATTTTTTTGTATTTTTTTTCCAGTTTTTAATTAAAACTTGCGTATAAAGTAGCGATTCAATTACATTCAACATGAAAGAATACATTTAGTTCCTATAATTCAAGAGTTAGGAATTAATCATGATAATTTATTTGAAGCTCATCTTTGTGAGTTTTGTAAACTGGAGGGCCTATACTATGAAAGTATTGACAAACCTGAAATGATAAATCTAAAGAAAACTCTAATAATATTTAAATGTAAATTCTGATCAAAGTTACAGAAACATTCAAAAACCTTCTCTAGACTAGAAGAACATGAGCGAACGAACAACCTTCTTTAGACTTTTTAGAACACAAGCGAACTTGGTTGAACAAAGATGTAACTGTTGACAAAAAAAACTTTGCAGCAGGTCCAAGTAGAAAGTGAAAGAACTGGAAAGATTTAGGTGATAGAAGCAGAAGATCTAAGGTAATAATAAATAAATTAAATTCAACCTAATTTAAAAAATAGTTTACAAGCTTAAATATTAAATATTATCTTCTTTAAAGTTGCCAAATTGGCTGAACATCCTGCTGAAGCGTTGGGATTAGCCACTAGAGGTCGTAACAAAAAAAACTTTGTTGTTCTCATGAAAAGTGCTAATCTCCGTGATTTTAACTCTGAAAAAGTTCACGGAGATTAAGTTTCTGATAAAAATGAAAACTGAAGATGCCTTGAGCTTAAAAGTTCAGTGTGACCTTTCAGATGAACAGTATCAAATTATTAGAAATTCATTGATAATACATGATGCAGGTATTTATCCTTCACTTTACAAATTTAAGAATGAGAGACGTAAATGTTATCCTGAGAGTTTAATTGTGACAGAAACATCTGCTTCAACTCCTCTACAGGGTATGTTTAATCATACTCTGACAAGGGTATTAACTTTTACGGAATGCCAAGACTCTATAAGAATGTTTGCAGAAATTGGGGAGAGGTTTAAAGGTCTACTTCACTTTAAAGGTGGTTTTGATAGTGCCTCCAGTCAAAGTGTCTATAAACAATAATATACTGATACAAATATTGGTGAGGCCCAAGTTAATGAGCAAAGTCCAGACAGCTATTCTTCCACTTAAATTAACCATCATGAACAAAAATGTATAGTTAAATAAGAAGCCCTCCAGTACACAATACTGTAGACCCCTACATCTCTAATATAAAAAAAAACACGATAGAATTAATAAGAAATGAGTATGAACTTTTAAAAGTAGAAATGAATAAACTAGTCAAGTTTGAAGTAAAGTTAGAAGTAGAGGAAGGCAAACTGGATACAACTATCGCATTAGTTTAAACTAGACTTTACCATGTTTGATGATTACTCTGCATTGCTGGCTCAGAAATTTTGAATATATTTTACATTTAGGATATAAGTTAGACATTAAAAAATACTTTGCCAAATCCCCTGCTGAAAAAGCATCAGTAAAAAGTAGAAAAGCATTCAACTGAGGTTAAAAGAGAGGAGCTAAGTCTTATAGTTGATATGCCTAAACAGGGTTTGGCAACACTAACGATGGAAACACTGCCAGAAGGGCATTTGAAAATGTTGAAACTTTTGCTGATATAACGGCAGTGACAGTAGATGTAATTATTAGATTGAGGGCAATCTTAATATCAGTATGCTCCTGTTATGAGTTGAACTCTGAAAGTTTTGGCCAGTATTGCTATGAAACTACAGCTCTTATACTCAAAAACTATTTATTACCAATACCTGTTGATTAGAAGTGATCCTGTAATATCAAACATTTGTTTCACAAAATACAAGGTTGAAAATGGAAAAACACTTACCCCTGAAGTTTTATCTTAGTTAATGCTGTAATAATGAAATATAGCTTTTTTATTAATATTAGGTTTTCTTTTTTTGTTTTGAAAAAAAAATTAGATAAGATAAATATTTAATTTGTATTTAATATATTTTAATATTATCATAACATGAAAATATTTTTTGAATCCTAATTTTCTTTTTAATTAGTATATGTTTTGGTTTGAAGAATTTAATTTTTTTAAATTAAGTCAGAAAAAACAAGACTTTGGCTATGTTGCATAGGAATTCAAAAACAAGCAATTGTTTCTTTCTAATTGAAAAATTTGATTATGCTTTAATAAATTTTTTGCTTTTTTAACCATTATACAATATTATTCAATTAGATTTTATTAGTGTCTTCTAATTATGTTGATGTTTTTGTTTATCCCTCATTCTTGAAAAATGCTAGAAGAAAGAATGGTTTCTAAAATTATACTAATATAGGCTAAAGGTGGACATAATGGTGATCTCTAATGAATTGGAATTTTTTTCATATAAAATATGGTTGCTTCAATTTCTTCTTTATGTGATTGGTATAGAGTGATGTTACATTTGCTTTTACAAAAAAAGTGTAAGAAGAGATAAATTGGTGGGATTGAAGCGTATGAAGAAAATGAATAGTATCTTTGATATATAAGGGGAGAGATTCTGCCACAGGTTGTAGTGTGATAAATTTAGATAAATGATCCATTGGGCCATTAAATGCTAAAACAATAGTTCGTAACGGTATACCCCTTGTGTGAGTTTTCGGTAATCTGTAAAAAGCAGTAAAAAAGTTAAATAGTTGGGCATAACATAACATAAAAAGTTGGGCAGTGGGTGTATCAGGTCTTTAAAAATTTGTCATTGTTTCATCAATTATGTAGGGGACAACTATGTAGTCTATAAGAGTATTTACATCATTTAGTATTCTTGTCATTGGATTATGCTCAGTTTTTATATTTACTTGCTATCTTCAGCTGTGTTTAAAAATGGTATGAGATTGTAGAAAGTATTTGATTATTTATTTTCATTTTAAATCAATTAATTGATTCTCATGGCATTTTTCAGATTGTCTTTATAGATAGGGAGTAAACAATCTGTATTTTTTAAAGGAATAAAAAGAGCTTGTCTTGAGGTTAATAGGAAAGTTTTATTGCTAAAGGTTTTATTGCTAGAGGTTTTATTGCTAGAGGTTTTATTTGAAAAATCAAAGAAAATTAAGGAATTTTGTAACTAAGAAATAATGGTTGTAACCCTGGGTTATCAATTTTTTCGTTAAAAAATTTTTTTAAAGCTCTTTTTTTCTTTTTAGTTCCTCCAAAAGTCTATGAAACAACTTTCTTTACATCAGCGACTATTTACCTGTCGATTGGTTTAAGCTATGAGTTTATTTGTCGTGCCAACGGAAAACCTATACCTTCAGTTTTGTGGCTTTTAAATGAAACAGTTATTTCCACTGGGTCTGGTTCAGCAGTTTTAAAGTTCAACAATATTCAGAGTGATCAGAATGGAAATTATGTTTGTCGTGCACTGAACATTGGCGGAGTTGAACACAAAAATGTATCATTCTTAGTCATTTGTAAGAAAATTTAAAATTGTATTAGCAGATCTCTAGCGTTTAACTAAAAGTAATAAAAATATAAAAACATAAACTATATTATTTTTATATAAATTATGATATTGTATAATATTATATAACTAAGTAAAATATTGTTATCATATATATTTTAATATAAATATATAGTTATTTTTAAAAAGATCTGACCACTAAGTATAGCAAAATATCTGTTGGTCAAATATTTCACTATAAAATATAAATAAATAAAATTTTTTTAATTTATTTATTTAAATTAATAAGTTTTAGGTAGTATAACATATAATAGATCACTGCTTGGAGATAATCCATTGTGTTAATAAGCAAGAATACCTAACCATCCTTGATCTTTTGCAGAATAAATAGAAAATGGAAATATTGGTTCACTTCTGATAACAATTTTGCTTTCGTTTGTTCTTATTCTAGGAATCTACTGCTGATTTATCTTTATGAATTTGCGGTTTGTTATATATATGCTTTGAAAATTAACTTTTGACCAGATTTTTCATTGTTAAGTTTTTGCAAAAATTTGTAAGTGAGAGAATTTTTGTTGTGGCTTCTACCAAAAGTCTTTGGGCAAACCATTTTACATAAGTATGTATATAACTATTATATTAACTTTTAAAATCAGTATAGCATAACAAAGTCATCAATTCAAAGTTAATGACATTTTTCTCAAACTGTTGTTCACGCGCGATTATTATGTTATTAAGTTTCAAAAAACTAATTAAAATAATAGCCTATAAAGTTTTGTATTTTCAATGTAAGTTATAGCTATGATAAATGTATGTGGAAGAGAATCATACATCAAACATATTAAAATAAGTTAATGTTTTTATTACAGCAAATAAAAAGATATAAAGTTCTTTAGCGTTATATATTTTAATCCGGTCACGATGTTTGTTTTAAATTTTAATCTAATTGTATTCCACGTGAATTCCAATCAAACATTTTGATTGACTTATAAAGTACATTTAAGAATATTAAATAAATTTAACATATTAACAATAAACAATTTTCTAGTTAGGTGGTATAATGATAAAAAGTAATAAAGAATTGTTTTATTTTGACTTGTTTTATGACAAACTTGCTGTTAAAATTATTTTAAGTTAAGTTTAGTGTGAATTTGAGCGCCTAAACTAGTATGTTGGTGTCAAAATCAGCCTGGATACATCATTGTACTCACAGAACAGTTTTATCCAAGTTTAGTAAGGTAAACAAGAATTTAGTAAGGTAAACAAAAATTTAGTAAGGTAAACAAAAATTTAGTAAGGTAAACAAAAATTTAGTAAGGTAAACAAAAATTTAGTAAGGTAAACAAAAATTTAGTAAGGTAAACAAGAATTTAGTAAGGTAAACAAAAATTTAGTAAGGTAAACAAGAATTTAGTAAGGTAAACAAAAATTTAGTAAGGTAAACAAAAATTTAGTAAGGTAAACAAAAATTTAGTAAGGTAAACAAAAATTTAGTAAACAACTTTAAAGATCATTTTAAAATAAAAGCTACCAAACCAATAATATTGGTCTTCAATAGATAAAAAATATGTTAACTATGTTTAGATGGACAAAGTGTGATCATTTTCACTGTGCATTTGATATTAAATGTTTTTCACTTGAAAGAGAACAAAAGATTCTGGAAACTAGTTTGAAATCAATCATTTAAACGCTAAGCTCAGAAGGATGATAGAACTTACATAAATCTTGTATTATGTTCACTATGAAGTGTTATTAATGAACTTCTAGATGTAGTTGTTACAGAATTTCTGTCTAGTATATGCTACATTAAATGGAGTATATACTAGACATGAATTCTGACAAATCAAATAATGAAAGAAATTGTACAGAAAGATGCTCCTTTGAAAAATAAAATAATTAAAACAGCTTCTTTCTTTGATGGAGAATATATGCAACCAAGGCGAAAATGAGAAAGAAAAAGCAGAAAAATTGTTTTATAAAAAAAAAAATGTAGGTGACAAAAAAGAATACGTCTTAGGAAAAAAACAAGAATATTATTAAAAAAAGGACATACGCCTCTAACATTTTAAATAAAAACACTTTAAGTAAAAATCTCTTCTCAATGGTAAATAAGTTAATAGACAGAATTTGCACTACCATCAGCTGAATCAGACCAAGATCTAGCTAACAATTTAAATAATTGTTTTACTAAAAAAATCAGCAAAATGATTAATTAAAAAAAAAATCAGAACTAATCTTTAAATATCCCAAACATAGAAAAACAAATCAGACCATAATGGCAGTTTTTAAGAAATTAGTAGATGAATTCTAGTATTGAATTTTAGTAAATGGCACAAGAGACTCTAGCTCTTTAGAGAGGTGCTCATTATAATATTTGTAGAAAAAAGAAAGAAAAGCAACATTATGACAATGTGATAATGGTTGGAGGTTGGCCTCAAAAGCAGGTCCAACTATGTTTACACTGCGTTTTAGCACCTTATCTAAAAGAGAAAGGGCATCATTGGAAGATCTGCCTCAGATATGGCAACAGTATTCCATACAAGGACGGATTTGAGCTTCATAAAGATAAATAATAGAATCCAGAGTAAGAAAGTGGCGAGCACAACAAAGAGATGCAAACTTAGCAGATGCTAATTTTGCAATGGATTCGATATATGGTTTCCAGGAAAGATTGGAGATAAGAGTTAATCCTAGAAGATGAAGGGTAGATGACTTGTCGAGTACATCACCATTCATAAATATAGGAAGATCTAAATTATTGCGGTAACAATTGGCTGAAAAAAATTGTGGTTTATCTGAATTAAAGTTCACCAGCCACTGTAAGCCCCATGCTGTAGCAGAAGTAGGATCCTTTTTGAACTCAAATGCCCCCTCCATGCGATCAGAGAGTATTAGCTTCTTATCAAGACAAGAATAAATGGTAGTATCATCAGCGAACAATGCCACCTTAGATATGGGAATATCTGGAAGATCATTAATGTAAATTAAAAAGAGTATAGGGCCAAGGATAGAACCTTGAGGAACCGCTGAAGTTACAGAATAAGAAGGAGAGTGCTGTCCATCGAGGACAACTTTTATACTACGATTGGAAAGGAAGGATTCAATAATCTTAAAGATGTTACCTGATTCTTACAACGTAAGAAGAAAGCTTATGGAGAAGACCAGCATGCCAAACTTTATCAAAAGCTTTAGAAATATCAAGAGCGATAGCCTTTACCTCTCCACCTCTATTTATTATACGATAAAACCTATCAGGTATTACTGTTAGCAAATCAGCTGTAGAACAAGAAGCTCGAAATCCATATTGATGGCCAGAAAGTAAGTTATTAGATTCAAGATGAGCGATAAAGTGTTTGTTAATTAAAGATTTGAAGACCTTGCTTATGATAGGAAGAAGACTAATGGTTAGACAAATCATATTGCTCTCCAGAATTTTTGAAAATAGGGATAACAGCTAATAGAAATAAGGGATAATAGCTGATAATAGGGAAAACAGCCAATAGAAAGAGTAAGCTAATAGAAAGAGTAAGACTATATAACAAACGGACTAAGCTAATAGAAAGTTTCAAATCATAATAAGCTAATAGAAAGTTTCAAATCATCTTGATTCCTACATGAAAACTAACAATCTTTATATAGAATATCTTGTATATGGGTGCAAAATAATATATTGTGTATGGATAAAAAAACGTCTTTTAACAACGAGAAACACTTTTACTTAAACTCACTTATGATTCAATTTTATGATAATGTTAAGTAGGTATAATTGATTTAACTCAGAGTTGGTTTAAATTATTTTTAGTTAACCGTACCTAATAAGTTAAAATTTGTAACTCATGCGCTAACTAAAATGAAAAGTATGGGGCTTTGCAAGGTACAGTCCTTGGTCCAAAACTCTTTAATATCTATATGAGACCATTTTACAAATATCTGAACATAATCAATGTTAAAACTTTTGGATATTCAGATGAGCATCAAACTCTAAAAGTTTTTTTCTTTATATTTTCCTGACTCATACAAGTTACAGTTTTTTAAGTTGTCGACTGTTTTCTTGTTGTCTTGTCAACTGTTTTCTTGAACAATATCTGTTAGTTCTCAACTTAAACTTTTGCTTTTAACCTTTTTTTTAATTATGAATTTGTTTAAAAAGTAAATATATATCTCAATATAAAAAATATATAATAAAATATATAATAATATATAAATATATCAATCTCATAGGCGTTATTGTGTGAGAAGTATGCCCTTAAGGATGACCCTTTTTTTAGGGGTGTCTCTTTCTTAAGGATGACTTTTTCTTAAGGGTGTCCCTTTCTTAAGGATGTCCCTTAAAAATGTCTGTTCTGAGTTGTGATTATTTTTTTAACATCAAAATGTGTAAGTTTACGCTTTTTATCAATTTGAGTTGAACAAAAAAATTTTGATAGGCTAGAGAGAATTTAGAAATGACAAAATGTTTTAGGCTATATAGACAAAAATTTCTTTTTAAATTATTTAGCCATCAACTATAACTTGTTATAACATCTTGTTTTCCTGATTCATATAATTTGCAATCTTTTAAGTCATCTGTTAATTGTTATCTTGCTCTATAAATTTCATTTTTTTTCTTCCAGTAACTTCCAACTTCAATAATGGCTGCTTGCAGTCTTATTGGAAGTGAAATAAATATGAAAAAAACAAAAAAAAACTCTGTCATCTTCCCAAGTTTTAAACTTCATTTTTATAATAAAAGTTTTTTGATTTGGCAATTTTTATTTTACAATAAAAATTGTCAAAAAAAAAGATGGTCCATCTCATTCCTTTAGAAAGATGGTCCACCTCATTCCTTTAGATATTCAGTTTTAGCAATTTATAAATAATCTAAGGAGTTTGATTGATCTAAATTTATACTTAAATTATAAGTTATTTATTATAAATAACCAAAACTAAAAATAAATATACGATATATAGTATATAAATATATCATACGGTATATAAATATACAATATATAGTAAAATCATAAAATCAAATAATAACTGGGTCACTCTTTTAAAAGGTTGGCTAATTTGCAAAAACATTTTTATCCTAACTTTTAATTGTTGCATATTTGAAAATTAGTTTTATTTGTTATATATAACTAAAAGTAAAAATAAATACACAATATATAATATAGTATATAAATATACAATATATAGTATATAAATATATAATATAGTATATAAATATACAATATATAGTATATAAATATATAATATAATATATAAATATACAATATATAGTATATAAATATATAATATAGTATATAAATATACAATATATAGTATATAAATATATAATATAGTATATAAATATGCAATATATAGTAAAAGCATAAATTCAAATAATAACCTTTTAAAGATTGACTAATTTACAAATACATTTTTATCCAAACCTTCAATTGTTATACAATTAAAAGTTATGATAAAAATGTAAAAATTAATCTTTTAAAGAAGTAGCGCAGTTATTAATTGTGTTAATTAAAAAAAGATCAAAATAACTTGTAATTTTTTAGATATCAACTCTGGTATATTTCAAAGTCAAATTTTCAATTTATCTTCTACTTTAAATGTTGACTGCAACATTGATGGTGTTCCAACACCCATATATAAATGGTTTAATCCTCAGGGTGAATTTATTACCTCTAATAAACGTTTGCAAATTGAAAACCTAAGAAATTTTGGAAATTTCACCTGCATAGCTAACAACATTGTTGGAGAAAAGGTTTTTGTTTTCAATGCTAATCAAAGTAAACATTATCAAAGTAAATACTATTTATTTTTTTACTTGTTTGCATTATTGTCACATGTATTTTATTTGGCAACATTACATTTTAATTAATTTTAATCAATTCTTGATTAAAATAATGAGAACAAATTTTTCAATTGATTAAAACTAAAATTTGTTTCTTACTTAATTTATTTTAAATTTCATTTTTTATTATTAATTTTAACTTATTTTAATTTTATACAGTTAGCTTATTTTAAATTTCATTTTTTATTATTAATTTTAACTTATTTTAAATTTATACAGTTAACTTATTTTAAATTTCATTTTTTATTAATAATTTTAATTGATTTTAAATTTATACAGTTAATAGTTTAGTTTGATTTTGCAATTAACCAAAACTCAGCTTTGTAGAGTTGATTAGTTATTTAGTTGTTTAAGTCTTACATCATTCTTTATTTAAAAAATAACTATTCTTGTGTTTTGAGAAAGCAATGTTCAAATTGTTGTTGTCCTTAAGTTTAGTTTTTGTCCTAAGGTGTGTTTGGTTATTTTTAAATACATTTTATTTTAGATGGATAATTGGGTAATGGGATAATTGGGTGAGCTACAACTTATATTCCCTAAAAACATGAATTATTATTGCAAAAAAAAATTAACATTTTTTTGCTTATTTTAAGAAGCATTTCCATGACAACAGGTACCATTAATCCACGGAAAGTGTTGTAATTTTTGTTGTTTAATTTAAAACCTTGGCATAAACTTTTTTCATAATAACAGAAAATAGAACAGTTTTCATGTTTAAAAATTTAGCTAGACGTCTCATTACAAACGTAATAAAGACCAGAATAAAATTAAAACTTAATTATTTTAAATTTATTTAAAATAATTATATTTAAAAAAATTAAAACTTAATTAAAAATTAAAAATATTTAACTAAACTCTCAGTCTGTGTATGTACACTCTGCTGTGCCATTGGCTATTGTCAGTCAATGTAAGTATGGTATATAGTTGTGTTTAAGACAATAAGTCTATTTTATTAAACATTAAAACTTTAATGTTTTAGTTTAATAGTCAGGATGGATTCTTAGCTATATAATAATATTTACAGAATGAAAGTATAACATAAAACATATGTTTGGAAATAGTTTTTTTTTGTGATTCGGTTTGTGTGTTGGTTAGAAAATGTTGCTATCAGAAGTACCTGATTACAAGATAAACAAATTCCTTCTTAAAAAGCTTTTACATACTTTCCATACTTTTTCATATACTTTTTACACTTTTCGAGGTTTGCAGGGACTTTACACTTTTCTTAACTTATTTCCTCGATATACTTAAACGCACATTTAGATGAATACATATGCATAAATGTTTATATATTTAAAAAAAAGTTTGGAAAAAAGTTCTGAAATGTTTTAGAATGATTGAATGAATAAAAGCCATTCTTCATGTCTATGGAGTTTTTTATCAGTGTAAACAAGCTGCTGTTGTAGATAACTTAATTGCTCACTGTTTAATTAGGAGAGTATTGGATGTAAAATTGCTTATAAAGCAATATATATATATATATATATATATATATATATATATATATATATATATATATAATATATATATATATAAATATAATATATATATATATATATATATAATATATATATATATAATATATATATATATAATATATATATATATAATATATATATATATATATATATATATATATATATATATATATATATATATATATATATATATATATATATAAGAGTATATATATATATATTAGGGCTGTCCAAAAAATTTTTTTTTTTCAGATTTGATTGTATAGTTGTTTATTTTGTGCCATTTGACATAGTAATTAACTGTGCAAAAAATCTTTCCAATCAGATAATGTTTAGGGGGTGCTCAATGACCATAAAGTTTTACGAAAAATGTGAAAAACATGGAAAAAGTAACAAAGTTCCACAAATTTCTAAAACCCGGTTAATTAGATTTTTCAGATTTGATCAGTTTTAATTATCTCTAAATATTAAATTCTGAATACAAATTACAATCCACATCCACTTTAGACTGGTTTATTAGCAGAGAAATTAATGAAATAAAATACTGCAATACGACTAAAGTTCTGCGGTTTTTGTTATATCAGAATTTTTCCAAAATAAAACACTAGGATTTTTGACTCTTTGTCATTGATTAAAATACGAATTATAAACAAAAAAACATATGAGCAATTAACATTTAATTATCGTAATGTTATAGTTCGTGCAATGTTAATGCTAGCGAGGACTATAACTCTTCAGAGTACACTTTCTGGCATCTGGCACTCGCTTTCTGTGATCCTCAACCACCTGAATTAACCTCTGCATTTCAGATTCATTCCTTGTAATCGATTCATTAAACATCGACATTAAAGCCACAGATCGTTCGGCAGCATCATTTACTACTTTCAATGAATATACTAAATTTTTTCCTTCTTGGTATTCTGGGGAATCATTCCAGGTAGCTGGATCGTTGTTGAACAGAAAATCAATATCAACCTTCATTGACCGCAACGCACTTGCTGAAACTGATGTCACCAGCATGTCCAGAGATTTCTTCTCTAGACTTTCAATGTTCTTTAATTTGATCAACCTTTCAGACCAGTTCTCACCGTGAAATTTCATGTTGGAAATCATTTTTCGCTTCTCTTCCGTTTGAAGTTTGTTTGAAAACAAAGCTAGTGGAACCAATTCTGGTGAAAGGTACCACAAATGGTTTTGAAAGTTCTTGACTGCTGCTTCGGAAATCGTTTTATTCACAGCTGCAAACTGCTTAAGTTGCTGAAACAGAAACAAGTCATTAACTGGAGCATCGCTGGCATTTGTGCATGATATCCAAGATTTTACATAAACCAGACTAGCAAATAAGCAAAATTCACAGAGATTTTTTTCCTCTTTTGTGGTCAACTTGAACTCTTCACGAAATAAATAAATCTTAAAACAATAAATAACCTTGGCCATCCAGCGAGCCATGTGATAAGCACCAGGGATCTTGAAATGATAATTTTTCTCTTCTTGATCAGGCAGTTTTCCAAGTATTAACAGACAGAGATCCATGGTTTCTTTGTAGTCATCCCTTGGCATTTTAACATGCAGGTTTTCTTTGAGGAATGCAATCACTTCATTTTGTAGTTCTTGCACCAGGGGTATTTTCATTCGAATGTCATCCAGAGGTTTAAAATTTCCTTGATTAACTTTGGGCCAATATTGCTGAAATCTCTGGAAAAGAGGTATGTTGGGACCAGATGATGGTCCAAATAGTGATCCAAACACTCCTGCTACTATGATCTCATGAACATGGTGTCTGCAAGCGAAATATAACAAATTTCTACCTATATGTTTCTCTAGAACTACACATGCACCATTTTTGGAGCCAGTGTTAGAGGCTGTAGTATCAAAACTCATTCCAATAACATCACCAATTATGTCCCAGAAATTAAGCAGATGAATAACTGCTTTTGCTTGGGCTTCTCCAGTTCCAGCTGATAGTTTTGCTATTCCAAATATTTTGTCAACATTGTGACCTGTCACACCTACAGATAGCCGGTCAACATTTGCTTTAGGGGCTGCACAATTTGTACGATCTATCATCAGTTTGCCATCCCAGTGGACGATTAATGGTGGTTTGTCCAAATCGCAGAATTCAGTTCGAACAGTGGCTTCAATATTTGATCGATGATAGGTTCGTTTTCTACGGACTGTAGAACGTGACAATGATCCATCATCGAGGTTCTGTCCACCAGCCCTTGCAATTGCTGCTGCTAGTATAGTAAATTTTGTGTCAGATAGATTAATTCTGTCTAATGTTGATGAAACATCAGGCGAGTCAAGAATTGTATCTAAGATACATTGTCGTACGTTTGGAGTACTTGCTAAACTTGATTCAGCTGACCCTGGAGAAATTGCTTTACTGACTTGTTGTCTGTAATAAACAGGGATTTCTATCTCAAAATCTCTATCAACCATTTTGTCATTATCAACAGCATCGTTATCGTTGTCATCACTATAACTTTCGTCATGTAAAGGTTCAATAACAGGAACTATTGCACTCGCACCAGATTGTCTTTGCTCTTCTTTTAGCTTTCGTTCTCTCTCTGCTTGTTTCCTTGCTTCATTTCTTTCTTCTAATTTTGAAAGTTCTTTGTCCTCTCCAAACATCACCATTTTTCTCTGACATCTCTGATCCAATAAAAATTCTTTATCTTCTTCAATTCTGATCATGGTTTCAGCATCCTTGTGGGCAATGTCAAAAAGTAGGCCAATGGTGTCTGTAAATGATTTCTCTCTCGATTTCTGAGAATCTGACAATCTGGATTTTTTTTTTTTTATTAATTTAAATTCCTGGACTAAGGTTTTCAACTTTAAGACTACATTCGGATGAAATGCTGTCGGAATACGGGCTTTATTCCAAATAATAATCAGTTCATCAACAGTTGTTTTAAGACTTTCAGGCACTGACTTTTTGGTTGAATTAAGATGATAAAAAAATGTTTTTAAAACATCAGATGTTAAGGGAAGAACTTTATCTGGAAGATTTGGCTCTGGTTGTCCAATTAAAAAGATTTTGGTTTGAAGTCGTGTAGAGATAGCAACACGAGATGATGCTGCCATTTCAATGATAACTGAAATATTATGAGAAAATCAAAACTCAATACCATATTATACAAACTTATCATTCAGTTGTTGGTTTATGCAGCTGCAGCAATATATTATAATAATTATTACTAAAGAAATTAAATAAATATTTTCAAATTAGAAATTATTATTATCTGCACTTAATAACAAACAATACACTACCAGACTACCATGCTAGTTTTCTGTAATAGGTTACTAAGGTTAGGTACTATCAAAATATTAATACATTTGTTGTCAAACTGAAATTCCAAATAAAAATAATATTTATACTTGTAAACCTTTTTATTCTGTTTGAACAAATTCTAAATTGAGTTAAATAATAGTATTAAAATTATGAATACAAATTTTAACAAAATGATATAAACACAGTTGTTTTAAACACTAGCAGACATTTTTTAGTCTGGTGCCCTGATGACAGTTAATCTGCTGCACTTTAATTAATCTATATAGCACGCAATCAGACAATATTTCAGTGGAAAAAATCTAACTAACCAGGTTCTAGAAATTTTTGGAACTTTGGAACTTTTTACACGTTTTTGACGTTTTTCGTAAAACTTTATGGTCATTGAGCACCCCCTAAACATTATCTGATTGGAAAGATTTTTTGCACAGTCAATTACTATGTCAAATGGCACAAAATAAACAACTATGCATTCAAATCTGAGAAAGTTTTTTTTTTCCTGTGTTCACATGAACAGCCCTAATATATATATATATAGTTCTATAGTTTGTTGATTTGGAAGTACGGAAGGAAAAAAATGATTCTTATGCCAACAAATACGTCACTTTTAATTACTTTTGACTTTTTGTCCAACATTTGCGTTTTGTCAGAAAGTAAAAACCATTAATTTAATTACAGATTAATTGTTTTTTTTAGAAACTGCAAAAACGCAAATTTTATTGACCAGAATGTTTTTAAAAACATTCTTTGACAAAATTGTTGACAAAAAGTAAAAATTAAGATGCAAGACCGGAATATTTTTTTTATTACTTGATAGACTACCTGCCCCAACCAAACCCTCAGTCGATGTAGCAGCATTCCCTTGCGAGTCAGGCTATAAGATAGTTGATGTAGCAACACTCTGTTGCGAGTCAGGCTATTTGTCAATTGATGTAGCAGCACTCCGTTGTGAGTCAGGCTATTTGTCAGTCAATGTAGCAGCACTTTGTTGCAAGTCAGGCTATAAGATAGTCGATGTAGCAACACTCTGCATGATTTACAGTAAAATAAAAATAAAAATAAAAACATTGTTTATATTATTAAAAACATTCTGGTCAATTAAATTTGCGTTATTGCGGTTTATTTTTACAAAACAATTAATTTGTAATTAAATTAATGGTTTTAACTTTCTGACAACACGGAAATGTTGGACAAAACTCAAATTAAAATCATTCTTATGGCAACTTTGTTGGCATAGGAATCATTTTTACTCCCGAATGCAACAATTTTATATATATATATATATATATATATATATATATATATATATATATATATATATATATATATATATATACATATATATATATATATATATATATATATATATATATATATATATATATATATATATATATATATATATATATATATACATATATATATATATATATATATATATATATATATATATATATATATATATACATATATATATATATATATATATATATATACATACATATATATATATATATATATATATATATATATATATATACATATATATATATATATATATATATATATATATATATATATATATATATATATATATATATATATATATATATATATATATATGATTATAAGCAATAGTATGTGTTAAAAAACTTACTGATTTGATCCTGCATATTATTAAAGAAAGATATATAGAAATAATTTCATGTGTAAATACTAAAAGCTGAGTAGGCTGAAAATTGTTTTTGAATGTTTTTGAAAAAGGGAAAAATACCTAAAAATAGATTAAAAAAATACTAAAGGTCATAAAGTTTTTAATATAGCCATTGTCAAAGATATCCCTGAAAAATATGAAAGTGCGTGTAAAAAGTAAAAACTTGAAAATCTTGAAGATTTAAACTATTATTTTAATCTTAAATGTGCTTATAGATTATACAGGCTTTGATTACATGCAGGTTAAAAAAAAAGCTTTCTGTGTGTACAAGTAAATGTACACTTGATAGGAAACCTTACAACTATTGGTGATCTTGATTCTTCTTATAAAGCATAATATGCTTTATATGCTTTATATGTTTTAGCATAATATGCTTAGCATATATAAAAAAAACCTGACTAAAGGCTGTATTAAAGTCTATTGATGGAAGATACATGAACACATACATACATGCGTACAAACATACATGCATACATACATACATACATACATACATACATACATACATACATAATACATACATGCATGCATGCATGTATACATATATGTAAATTGAGTTTTAGTTATTCACGAATGGTTAATGGTGGTTAATGTTCCTAAAGAACACTAATGAAATACAATACTGCTCAAAAAGTTAGTACACATTAGATTTTAGTTGCGTTTTTTTTTCTTTAAAAATGAAATAAAAGTAAAAAACAAGAAATTCAAAAAAGAAATTTAAAAGACGAAACAAATTTATTTGACTTTTTTAATTACATTAAGAGAAAAAAAAACAAAAAAACAAGTGTCTATCACTAAATATCTTTAATCAAATTTAGTATATAAAAAAAAAGTTTAAAAAAAGCTGCTCATATGTTTAGCACACCTGGATTTAAGTTTGCTTTAATAGCAAGATCAATCATGGATATGTCCACCTTTGTTCTTAATGCACAGTTCACATCTTCTTTTAATCGAATCAAAAAGTTTTCGGCAATGATCAGTTGATAAGCTGTTGTACGACTCTTTCAAACTTTCCCTAAGATGTTCAGCTGATGTTATGGGAGCCTTAGTGAGTTTGCAGTCCAGTACAGTCCATACATTTTCAATTGGATTAAGATCAGGCAATCTAGCTGGCCATTGAAGTACCTTAATGTTGTTTTCTTGAAACCAAATAGTCATCATTTTTGCCTTGTGACAAGGAGCAATGTCTTGTTGAAACTGCCACTCCGACTCATTGCTAAAAAAGTTGTCTCTAGTCAGGATTAAATCATTTTTAAACATTTCAATATATTTATGTTGATCCATACGACCATCGTATAAGTAGCAGAGATCTGGGCTGTCATAATTGATGCAACCCCATATGCCTACCAAACCTCCACCACCTTGTAATCATGGCACAAAGAAGCGACTATGAAACATCTTATTATAGTGTCTTCAGATAATCACTCTGTTCTTTCAGTTAATAACTGTAAAGTTGGATTCGTCACTAAATATTATTCTTCTTAGTTCATAATTAGTCATTTTCAAAATAGCTTTTTAACCGATCAGTTGGTTTAAGCAGTGGTTTTCTGGCAGCAATGTAGGAACAAAGTTTTCTATCAATCAATCTTCTATTTACAGTTTGTCTTGAGATATGATTTTTTAGAGCTAAGTTCACTTCTTGTGTAATCTCTTTGGCAGAGTATTTAGGGTTTTTTTTTGCAATTCTATAGATACTATTTTCATCGGTGATACTAATTGATTTTTTTTCCATCTTATTGATCAAATTATGGACAAAATTTAAGCAAAAAATACCAAGTTTATTTCGAATGAGGTAATACATACTTTGTATATCTTAGAAACTTTTGTTAAGTTATTATGTAAAAAAGGATAGTTAAACCTTTTAGTAAAAATTTGACGCCAAAAAGTAAAAAGCGGCAGTTAAAAGACAAAAAGAGTGCAAGTGTGCTAAACTAATGAGTGGCTTTTTTACACCGCTTTAATTAGCGGTCTCTGTTCAAGTTAAAAATAGATGGTTAAAATAACGTAATTTTTTTTCAATTTTTTTTATAAGGTTTGTTAACTGTAGATAAAAAAAAATAGCAAAGGCATACAAAGTTTACCACCTAAAAATTCAATTAAAAGAAGAAAAATGAAACGTAAATCTAATGTGTGCTAAATTTTTGAGCAGTATTGTAATTCTTTTAGTTCCTAAAGTAGTAAATAAATTAGTAAAAAACACTAATCTAACTTCTATTGCCAGTTTTATCTGTTTAATTAGAAAGAATGTCTAATTATCGTAGTTGCAAAATTAATTACAATAGTTTCTAACTTCTTATACTAAAGCATGAGATCAAAAAAAATGAAAATCAATAATATTTAAAATAACTACTTTTTACATATTTTTTAAATTTTTATTTAAAGTTAAGAAATTAAAGAGTATAAAAATATTTTTAGTTTATTAAAAAATGTTTCCAAAATTTCTAAAAGATAATCGTACATTATCGGTGATGGTGCCTATTAATTTTAGCACAACTGTTATTTTTAAAAATAGTTTGCAACATCGGAAAAAGTTATATCCTAATTTTTCCATCAAAATCCAAAAAATTAAAGAGAAATCCTAATCATCCCTAGTGTCATTAATCTGCTTGCTATTTCTTGGCTTCCAAAATTTCTTTCTTTGAAGTTTCAAACCAAGGGCAGGGATATGTGGATGCAACTGAGCCCATTCCAAGAAAAGCATTTGCAAGTTTCAATGTAACTGATATTTATTTCATATTTTCAATATAACTTATTTTTATTTCATAATATCAATGTAACTGATATTTCATATTTTCGGTATTTTAAAACAAAAGTTCAAAATTTAGTTAAAAAAAGTAAACTTTTGTTTGAAAACAAAAGTTTTCAGTTTTACATTTTTGCTGAGAATTATTGTCTTTCATTATTTGTATGCTTATTGTTGTCTTGTAATTATTAATAAATTATATTGGTTTTATAAATTTTAAGTTAAAGTAAAAAAATTTTTAGACTTCCAATCAAGAGATAAGCGACACTATTAAAAACTTAAAACTTGTAGAAACTTGGAAAATCCAGATGTAGTAGCACATGAATATTTGTTATTCAAATGTGTTTAAAATAATGCGATAGTGGTGTAGTGGTAGAGCGCTCGCTTCATAAGCGAGATGTTCCGTGTTCGATTCCCACCACGTCCCTGGTAGTACCGCGCTCAACTTGTTTCTCTGCGCAGTGGTCTTGTTCGTCAAGGTTCGTGCTTCGGAGTTATAGAGTTGAGAGAGGGTTATAACCACAAGTAGCCTCCTCATCTGTAGTGGCCTTCTTGTCCTTCGGGAGGTAAGTTATTAAAAAAAAAATCCATTGTCACAATGCCTAACAAGACTTTATCACACGCTGAAAATTGCTCTGGAGTATGTCTGGTTTGCTTTCAAGAAGGGTCAATATGGTGCCGGCGAGGAGGGGCTTGGTATTTCCAAGAATTCAGAAATACTTCATTGAGGGCTATGGTCCCAATGAAGGGTGTTTACCTATCTGTGCTGTATGTGGAGTGATTCTTCTAAAGATTGGAAAAGAGGAAAGAAAAAATTATGATCTACCTGGTCCTTTTTGATTTTTACAAAGTTATTCTAATGACAAATCCTTTGTTTACAAAAATGAAAAGGGGAAAAGCTCAGCGCTCAGTTATTTGTAATGATATTTTCGGATTGGTTTCACATATACTTGACCATCAAGACCTTCCACCAGACGAGTACAAGATCAAAGTAGGCATTGAAGGAGGTGGCAGGTTCCTCAAGGTTTGTATGAATGTATTAGATATTCAAAAAGAACAAACAAAGCAAGTTTTCCTATTCAAAAGGTGCATCTTCTAAAGCATTTTGTGACTCAGAATTGGAGTAGCTTATGATCTTGGTAATTCTTGAGTCTGTAAAAGAATCTTATGAAAACATGAAACAAATTTTAGAGTTGATTTGTCTTAAAAGTATTGTTTTTACTGCAGCTGTGGACACAAAACTTGCAAATGCTTTTCTTGGATTAGGCTCAGCTGCATCCACATATTCCTGCAATGGAATTCAATGGAAATCAATGTAGGCATCTCAGTGTTAGGGTGCAAGAAGAATTGCTTGCAAATGCTTAAATTGGAAATGAAGGAGAAAAATCCAGCCAGACAGACATGCTTTGGGAATGTCCTAATTTCCTCTTAAAGAGATTCTACAGCGGTGGCCAAAAATTAAAGACCACTCATTTTTTTTTCAAAATTTATTTTTAACCATAGTGTAATTTTATTTAGGAAAAAGGTATCAAAAAAAGAAAAACATTTTTAGAAAGAATTTTTATTGTATTTTATATTTATTATTAAAGAATTTATAATTTTTTTACAAAATAATGTTAAAAAATTAAAAAACTGACTAGTAAAAAATATAAATAGGAAAACAAATTGGAAAAAATTTTAAGACCAGTTTCAAGAATATTTCAAAAAGCAATAAAAAAATTATTTTAGAAACGTGTTGTCCCTCCATTTGTTTTCAAGCACTTTTGTACTCGTTCTGGCATTGAATTTATTAAAGTTTTGATTACTTCATCAGGCACATTTTTCAAATAATGAGAGATAGAAGATTTCAAATCTTCCAAATTGTAAAGTTGTTTTTTACCAAGCTTGTGATCAAGCCACGACCATAAATTCTCTATTGGATTCAAGTCTGGACTATTGGCAGGCCATGGAAGCACTTGAATTTTATTAGAATTGAACCAATCGCTAATAACATCCGCTTTATGACACGCCGCATTATCTTGCTGGAAAATAAATCCATCTTGCAACTGCCATAAATCAATGCTGGGAATAAGGGAGTTTTCCAAAATTTTGATGTACCTTTCTTTGTTGAGTCTACCATCGAATAAATGAAAAACGCTAACTCCACAGGCACTTATACAGGCCCAAATGCCTATTGAACCACTGCCTTGTTTTGTTTGTTTCAAAATGCATGATTCATCGAACCGTTCGCTTGGAAGTCTACGCAACATTATGCGACCTTTTCTGTTGTCTACCTCAACGTTCATTTCATCACTAGAGATCACACGGCTCCACTGATCTGTTGACCAATTTTTATGTAGTTTGCACCACTCTTTCCTGGCAAATTTTTGTTTTTTATTTAAGCGTGGTTTTTTTGCAACAGCACGCCATAAATAATTTAAATTGTGGGGGACCCTTTGCACAGTTCTTGGGCTTGCTTTCAGACCATTTGACAGTGTCCATTTCGTAGACAAGTCTGTAGATGATGCTTGTCTGTTTTCTTTCATTAATCTCACTAAAGAGCGAACATCACTGTCATTTGAAATTTAATTGCGTCCAGTCCTATGACGATCATTAATTGACCGGGTCTCTTTGTATCGTTGAATTATGTTAATAATGCAAGAGTGAGACCTTCCGAGCTTTTCTGCTATTTGTCTGATGCTATAGCCTTCTTCTTTTAATACAAGAGCCACGTATCTGTCTTTTTCTTCGATCTTTGCACGCATTTTTGCAATATTTTTGTATCCTTATTGTAATTCAAAAAATAAATGTTTATTTGATATCGAAACTCAGGTTTCGACATTTTATTTTATAGCCAACGTAATAAGCAATTAAGGCAGTTAAAAAAAATAATGGATTATTATTTTTAATAAGTGCAAATTAAAGATTTAAAAATGGTCGTTAAATTTTGTCCAATTTATTTAAAGAAGATTTATAAGTACTCATCAGTTTTTTAATAAGTTAAACGCTATTTAATTAGAATTAGATTAAAACAATTATACCACTTTAATCCGTATGTTTTAATTAACAAGATATTAAAAAAACAAATTAATATGTCAATTAGAATCTTCTTAATTATAATTTAAAGATTAAGAAACCAATTAAAAAAATGAGTGGTCTTTAATTTTTGGCCACCGCTGTATACTTTATATTGATCAAGCATACAATGCCCTGGGAATTTCAATTACACCTAAAGTTCCTGATGTTATCAAGCGCATACCTGAGTTTATTGACAACCAGGCTGAAAAGCATGATATTACTCAGCACAGGCTTCGTCCAAGTTTACGAAAAAATTTTTAAAGAGGTTCGAATCAGTTCATTCAGATTTCATCAGACTATCCGAACCAGGTGCTTACAAACAATATTTGGGTCATCCGGAATACAGCAAAAAACGAATTGCTTGCCATAAGAGTAATATTTTTCGCCATATTTTTCCACATGTTTGTACTTATACTTGTTGCTTAAACTGCCACGAACAATTGAAGTATAATATTTGTCATCAGGAAGTTGGCAAAAGTAATATTTTAAGTCTCATTGTCCATCAAAATGCAGCCATTCAATTTTGTCAAAACTTGGGTGTAAAGTTTTCGTGCTTGTGTTTTGGCAGTGGAATTTTGTTTGTCAGAACAATTTGGGTGTTTATTTGCTTGAAATGACTTGTAATTATAGTCTTCACTTTCTGTCTATTTTCTGAAACTTTGTAGATTTTAGCTCTTTCTCTGTTAGACAAGTCTGGATTTCTTTCAAAAGAACAACAAATCTTATTTACAACTGATTTTTTGGTGGATTAAAGTCTTCTTATATCCTTTTATAACTTTTCCAACAGTAGATAAATTCTAGTAGCTTTTGAGACTTTTTTGTAGTTCCATGACGGATTTTCTTCATGAATGTGCAAGATTTTTTTCAAAAAATTTAAATTATAGAAAAAATATTTCAGAAGAAGTTGGGAATTGTTATAATTATGTAATAACTGTAGTTATTTTGCAACCAGGAAGTTGCATCAACTACATTATAATTAAAAAATTAATCATGAAAAGAGTTCTTTAGAATTAGGGTAATTTTAGTCTGATCATTTGTTTTTATAAAATTTTAAAAGTACTTATTTTCATGTCTGTATTAAGAATTTAATTCAGATTTTTTGTTTAGTAAATTTTCTTGATCCAAATGAGTAATAATTTCAAATTTGTTAACATAGTATACATTTTTTGGAAAAGTTATTATAGGAAACGCAGTTTTTAGAATAGACCAGTTAATTTAAAATTAATATTTTTTTCTTTTACTTGCCAAATATATTTTGACAGCATAGTCTTTTTTGAGTATTTTTTTATGTTTAAAAGATTGCTTGTGGTTGGCATAAAGTTTTTTGGTCACTATTTTGTGTGTGTGTATATATATATATATATATATATATATATATATATATATATATATATATATATATATATATATATATATATATATTATACATTTTTGGACCGTTTTTTACATTTTTACGTAAACAAGAAAGAAGCCACTTAACTCCTGACGTCAGTTAATTTTTGTATGACTTTACGATGCTGGTAACCATAATCCAGCGAAAATTTCTAATAAATTATTAATTGTATTAAGAGTATTGTATTATTTGACTAATGTAATAGAAAATATACTCTTATACACGTCAATATACACGTTATAGACGTCAACACTAAAGTTATATATATATATATATATATATATATATATATATATATATATATATATATATATATATATATATATATATATATATATATATGTATATATATATATATATATAAATATATATATATATATATAATTTAAATGACATCTTTAATAGTATGTGTAATAATATTATAAGCATTAAAACAGATACGGTATCATACTATTTATATATATATATATATATATATATATATATATATATATATATGTATATATATATATATGTATGTATATATATATATATATGTATATATATATATATGTATGTATATATATATATATGTATATATATACAATTTAGATGCAATAACATTAACTCTTATTAACGGAGCTTTTAAATTGAATCAAAGTTCGATGGTTTTTGCATGCTTGCTGTATATGGCGTTTAAGCTAATGTGAAAATAATTCTAGTTATTTATCGTGGATTGGTTGGATCGGTTCCGAAAATTCAGAATTAGTTTATTTATATTTTTAAATATTTAATGTTTTTAAATCTTGTTGTTCAATGTTTGAATATAAATACCTATGCTCTTTGTGTTTTGTTTTGTTTTTTTCAATTGGTATAATCAAAAAATTTAAAACTTTTGCGTCCAAATGTTCATCTACAGTCTCAAAATTGTGGAAGTGTAAAATCATATGTTGCTAAAAAAGCAATCCTATGTTGCTAAAAAAGCTATAAATAGAAAGACCAATGCTGTGCTTTGTGACAAGATAATTAGAGCCAATAACCAGAAAATTGTGCGCGCGTGTGATTGTATTACGTATACATGTGTGTGTATATTATGTATATTATTTATCCAATATGATTATGTGTACATTTAAAAAATATATATTTGCTAATTGTAAAAATTAATCAAAAATGTATTTTCCATTACATTAATAAAGATTTTTGAAAGCTTTGAAAAAATGTTAATGCGTGATTTAAACGGACAAATTTTTTAAAATTTATTCAATAATTCTGTCTAATTAAATATGCCGAATACAGTTTATTCTCATAGTTTACTGCCGTAAACCATGGAAGTTAAAACAGGGTGCGGATTCACAAAACTTTTTTAAAAGTAAGTTTGGAACTTGCGCTAAACTTACTAATTTCGTATTCACAAAACTTGCGATTTATGTTGCGTAAGTTTAACTCTCAAATTATGGCATTCACAAAACTTCTTAAGAAAATGCTCAGCTTAATTTAAGCAAGAGAAGTTACGTTAGGTAGGACATGGCCTACTGTAATTATACGGCCTGATTTGTTGCATTTTCCGGAAAAAATTAAGAGGCCAGTTTTTTTACGGCTTATTTGTAAATTTTAAATTATGTATGAAAGGTTTTAAAAACAACAACAATAACTATATATTTACCAGTGAATATTATACAAAGGTGTTGAATAAAATATTGAATTATAATATTGTAACTATATAAATATTTGCTTGCATGCATTGGTTTATGCTTTTATAGTCATTTAATATGTAATGTATTCTGAACTGAATAATATGTGAATGTATTCTGACTGATTGCCTGTTTTATTATATTCCATTAGAGAGTGGAATAATGAAAAAGACACACACAGTCTATTATTATTACTGTATATTGTCGAACTGCTTTTTTATGAGATGTTATTTGAGTGGAGATAATTCCAATAATAAATGTAAGTGAACTTTATATTTAAAAATAACTGTGTTACATTTTTTTGATTTGTTTTAGTAATAAAATGGTTAATAAATGTGTTGTTACAAACTGTAAAACTGGTTACTCTAACAGTCCAAAAAAGTCAACATTTCATTTTCCTGAAGAATTTGATTTGCGAGAACGATGGATATGTTTGGATGAGATGGATGGCTATACTTTGTTAATAGAAAAGAATGGGTTCCATCAAAATATTCAGTTATTTGTGTGAATCATATGATGACAAATTTATTAACTACTAAAAAAGATGCACCTTAAAATGAAATCTTCTTCCAGTTCCAACTATTTAAACTAATGAAATAAGTGCATCATCGACTCTAAGGTTCCAAAGTTGCCCCGAAAAGAACCAACTTTGAGATATTTAAGAAAAGATGAGTTTGAAGATTTTCATATTTCTTTATCTGAATGGTTTCGTAGTGGTCATAATTGCAAATTAAACTGTAGTATGTTAGAAAATTTTCCAGTCTATATTAGAAATAAAGCCAATGATATGAATTCAATTTTGACAGAGTTAAATGAAATTAGATACTATTCTCCTCAAGGCAGACCTCCATATTCTGCATCCCTTAACGTTATGCACTAGTTTTATGTCACACTTCAGCACAGTCTTATAAGTTATTGTTAGAACAACTACCTTTACCACTACCTTCATTGCATCAATCAGGTTTTAAAGTAAGAGCTATTGTTACAGATAATCATTCTACCAATGTTAATGCATTTTCAGAGTTACATAAATCCTATACTGGAGATGGAAAACTATTTATTTATCATCCAGCTTATAATGAAGTTTTAAAAACATATCTATTATATGATATAATCCATTTAATAAAAAATGCTAGAAATAACTTGGAAAACATTATGCAAGATATTGCATTGTTGTCTTCAGAGATATTAGAGTGTCAGCTTTCTGAAGATAGCATAGAAGTTGCTGTTACTATAGCAGGCTACATTGCTAAAAAAATTGAAAAAAAAGATTTAAATGTCTATCTTGTGGTCAAAAAATGGTTTCTACAGACCAAGATGTTCTTAATAACGAATATCTGAAAATATTATCCAGAGGTGGACTTATATGTCCAAGTCAATCCTTGTCTGATTTTATTTATCATCTTTTTAGTATTCTAGATATTATTTCTCCTATTCTAATCAAACATTGCAGTTATTCTTTATCACTTAAAAGTTTTGCAGAACAAATTTTTAAGATTTATTATAGCACACAGTGTTATAAAATGGGTTCTAACCTTGACTTTCTGACCCGAGAAAACCCTTTTGTGGAATGATAGCCCACACTATGGGGATCACTTGGATATAAGTATTAAAATCAGATTACAACGTCCTGGCAAGTTATTGACAGGGCCGTACCGAACGACAAAGACGTGTGGGTGAATATGAAAAAAACAAATTTTACCGACAAGATTTTTTTTTTTTTTTTTTGGAGGCCAAATTTCAGTTTTAACCGACATTAACCATAATTTTCGAGTTTTCCGTCAAAAACCGACAGAATATAGTACTATGAACTAGGGAAACAAAAAGACATGTTCTGAGAGTTTATCGTGTATCTAAAATGAAAATTATGTTTTAAAATAAATATTCTAATACAAGAAAAAATCATTCTAAAATGGCTCTTTTCACAAGCAATGTTTACTATTAAAGTCCACAAGGCAGCATTGCAACTTTATACTGTATTCAGGATGGTGGTTAGGTCGTTTGTACCTTTGCCAATGCACTTGAAAGTTGTGATGCATTGCCTCTGTTGCTTGTTCTGAGTAAAGTCCGAGAGCTTGGCCGTGTTTGTCAATGAAATCTTTCACATGAAAAAGTACAGCATGAACCTTGGGTGTCACAGAAACATTTTGCAGTGCCACATAAGCCACTCTGAAAGCTTCAATATTTTGTACATAACTTGGATCAAGAACGCATCCAAAACAGGCAGACACTACTGCATTGAGTTTTCGAAATACATCAACTAATGGTATTGCAGCATAGCATGAGTGTTTCTCGACAATAGATTGCAGAAGATCAATATTTTTTAGCAGCTTCCTGCACTCATTTCCTGCAAAATGCCCTCCATGATAAGGCTGTTGTTTAATGTGCAGTGAATCAGTCCAAAGAGTTCCTTGAGGGAAAACCTTTAGTAGGGCAGCAAAGAGATGATTGAAAACACCAATAAGGAGATGCAACTCCATTGGCGGTATGAAGTCCAAAACTAATGTGCCACCAGCAAGATCAAATACAGGAGAATGAACAACATTCATGTCATCACGAGCTCTTTTGATGTTTGATCCTGCTGCATTGAAAAGTGAGTCATTCTGATCAAGAGATTGGAAAGTTCTTAATTTTCCTTGATTTAAAAGGTCCTTTGCACTTGACTCACACCGGGTGCAGGGGTGTGCACTTGAGTGTGCTTGGAGACCACAAATTATATTTGCCAGTTTTAGGTCACAGGACAAAACAAAATCTTGGTCTCTCATATTGATCAATTCGAAAATTTGAGACACATTTGAGTAGTTTTCTTGCAGGTCCTCAGAGACAGCAATAATAAGTTGCCGCTTAACTCCAGTGTCCTTGAAAAACTTGTTTGTGCAATTGAGTTTTGCTAGGGGAGTGTTAGGTTCACGATTTAATTCAATAATTCCAAGGCTTACTTTCAGGAATCCTTCCCCACCGTCAATTCCAACTTTCACAATATGATTGTTTGATGTGCTTCTCATAGAAATGAGTTCATTTTTAAGCTCTTTGAAGTCCTTGCAATGAATGACAGTCCTTCCACATCCAGCATGATCTTTAATCAATGAACTCGTGAAATATTGAGAAAGCTGCTTACTAACTGCATCAAATTTTACAGCATAGTTTTTCTCAACAATATGTTGTGAAGTTGACTGATTAATTGTAGCAGCTAGTCTCTTGATGCCATTGTTTGAAAGCCCTGTGTTTGCCTGAACTTGAACAAACTCTTTTATACTAATTGATGGGTTTGGAGGAAATAGTTTTCTAGCTGATGAGGAACCTAAAACAAATGCAGATATTGTTTAATTTCGAAATTTCTAAAATATCTTTTCATGAAAGTTAAACTTTTACCTGGCATTATTGGAAGCATTCTTCCACCTTGCGGTTGACTCAATCGAACAGTGTCATGTGGAGAAGAATCCTTTTTTGAAACAACAAGAGCAGCAACTCGTTCAGATGCAACAGGATCCTTGGTTGCAACAGCAACAAGGTTATTTCGCAAAGTGCCCTTTGTGCAATGATGAGGTAATCCTCTTCCAATAATTGAGAAACAGTCAGAGCATCGTTTTTGGACAGTTGAAGATGGAGTATTTTGTGCTGAGCTCTGCAAAAGCTGAGTTTTCTGTTGACCATCATTTCTCAGTTTTCCAAGAGAACAAATCAAACAGTCACATTGTGTGTCTATAGTTTGAGTTTGAATTTTTATAGTCTCAAAATTGTAAAGTGATGGGAGATTGACGTGTTCTCCAGAATCCTTTCTTTTTAAACAAGAACGACACTTTTCACAAATTCCAAGTGGAACTTTGTCATTACTAAAATCGATCCTCTCATTGAGTATTGTTTGGCATTTTTCTTTTAGGAAAGGTGTCAGTTCCCTCTGACATTTACTGAAACAAAGAAAACAGACAGTTTTCCTGCAGTCTTGGTGGTTTTTTGCTGTATTCGGCATTTTTTTGTAAAATTAGATGTGCGCAGTTTTGCTCTCGTGAATAAAGTAAATAAATCATGCCTTTTCCCGAAGTTTTTATTTTCCCGAAATTTTCCCGAAATTCAAAAACTGTCTTATTTTCACTGTTAAAAATAATTTTTATGAAAAGTTAAACAGAAAAACAGAAGAATAAAAAAATATTATATTTGTTTGGTAATAAAGGAAGCTTATCTTCTTGATATCTTTTAATTTTTCAACTTTTTTTTATGTTTTCATAAAACATAATGCTCTTTATGCTACAGTATGTTTGTTTACTTGAATTTAAAATTATATCTTACTGTAAAAATGCAAAACAAGCTGTCATTTCGAATGTGTGTGTAATCAATAAATTCAGAAAATTTAAACATCAATAACTTGCCAGGACGTTGTAATCTGATTTTAATATTTATATCCAAGTGATCCCCATAGTGTGGGCTATCATTCCACAAAAGGGTTTTCTCGGGTCAGAAAGTCAAGGTTAGAACCCATTTTATAACACTGTGAGCAGTGTTGATTTCACATGCGAGTATCACCAAGAATGGGGAATTAAATATCTCGAATCGTTATTAATATTTTTTATAATAATTTACAAAAAGAAACTACAGATTCTGTAAGAAAAGATTAGGTAAAAGAGTTTAAAAAAAGATAAAGAACTGATAGCTAGTGCTAATAAAATTTTTTTTCTCAAATCCTTAACACATATAAAATTACAAACCTTTATTTTTATTTCCTAATAAGAGTTGTAAGTAGTCTTTGCAATATGTAAGTTTGTTTTAGTAGCATTTTGATACATAGCTATTTGAAAGCCTATTTCAGTATTTCATATGTTATTGGAATATACTGAAACAGGAAATCAGTTAGCGAAAATTATTGTATAGCATAATGTAATTACATGATGATAATCTCAGGTATTCCTCGACCATTTTAATAAAATAAACATTCGCCGTAAAAAAACGGGCCTCTTAATTTTTTTTGGAAAATGCAACAAATCAGGCCGTATAATAACAGTAGGCCATGGGTAGGAATAAAAATAAAAAAATACTTCTTATTAAACTTTAGCAGTTTAATCAAAGTAGTTTAATCTATAGGCTATATTTCAATTTGTACAATACTGCAAAGCAATGACTTAACCTAACCAAGCCTAAACTAACATATGCTTTTAAAATAAAGTGGTTCTGTTTAATTACCGAGTTTTAATGAACCTTTCGTTGAATAATTACAATTACTAATGGTTAAAACTATGTAGCCTATCCTTAGAATAATTATTTTTTTGTTTTAATAAAAATCATTTCAGTGAATTTTGTTGTTTTATATCTAGTGAAACTTGTTTTTTTTTTATTGTCGGTTACAAGCACATCTGGGTGCGAATTCACAAAACTTTTGTAACTCTTGAGTAACTTGCAGAAACCGTACGCAAATTTATTTTTTTGTAACTATTTGGTATTCACAAACATTTCGCAGCGTTTGCGTAAAATTAAAATTGCGCAAAAGCTACGCTTCACTAACGCAAAAAATCTATAGAATTTTTGCGTAAGTTAAAGTTAAATTATAAACAAATGAGAAATCATTCGTTTACATTTTAACTAAATTAAACAAGGTAGTATAAATGTATCAATAGCAACTATTATATATACTCGACTACTTTTGCAATTACTATAGGGGCCATTCAAAAAGGACGTCATGCAAATAGGAGGGGGCTCAGGTTAAAAGGACACGGGGGAAGGGGTCATCAGAAATGGACGTCACTTTATAAAATTATTTTATGTAAACATGTGTCTTTATGAAGTTAACGTAAGGGAATGTTATGCTTTTATTTATCGTAATATAATAAAGATATTCGTGTTGATATTTATTTAAATTTTATTTTTGTATATATAAATATATTGAATATATTACAATTAATTATATATTGCTCAACCCTTGGTAGTTTCTCGTATCATATATATCATTAGTTGATCGTTATGGGTTTTCGTGCTAATTCTTTTTGCGAAATTCGTCCCCAAGGACTTAGTGTTGATACCATTTATGATTTTTAAATAGAGTTTACAAATATTTATCCGAAGGGAATTGCTTGTGAAGCAATTAATAATGATTGTCTAAAGTGAATATTACAAATGCTTGTCTAAAGGGAATTGGTTATGCAGCAATCATTACTTAAAGTATATTTTTTTAATTAATTTTTCCATGTGTGGCAAAAGGTCAAAGATCATTATTGTCTGTATATTAATAGATGGATAAAAATTGTCTTCTAAATTCGCTTATAAAATCTTACAATAATGCTTATCCGTTTGAGGAATAAGCCGATAGTCAAAAAAAGTCCATAAAATATGGAATGAGATCAAGGAAAAGCAAGATTTGGAGGTTCAAGTAAAGACTTTGATCCAAAAGTATACCTCAATGGTCTTGAAACAAAAAGGTTCTTTAATGTCGTTTTGGGCCCATCAAACAAACAACCACTCTGTTCCTTCCCATGCAAGTTCTTCCTCTTTAGAGTTCCAGCTTTTTTCAGATCAATTTATTGAGCCAATAGATGTTGTTGATACCACGTCAGATGCCTCTTGACACGACATCCTGAGCATAGTTCAAGTGCATGTTAAACATGAATTTGGTACTATTTCTAAACTGCTACGATTAGGTATTATTGTGCCAACATAATACTTTGAAGCAGCATCATTTGGATTTGGATTTTCTACTACATTTATTAGTTTATATGTATTCATATCAATATCACTAGTTGCATTATTTTTCCCATCTCTTCTAATAAACAAACTATTAGCTTGAGATGCTGTTAAGCCATTTGAAACTACTCGACTTGTAGTTGAATTAATTGTTGTACGTCCGAATTTATCAACAGGCATTTTTATAAAAATTATAAAAAAAATTACCATAGATTATTCATAATATTCTGAAAATCACATCCTTCGTCTAGTTTTTTTAAAACACATAAACACAAGTGTCCACAGAATGAGGTATTTCCAAATTGAACTCTTTCACTATTATTATAAACAGGACTTTTTAAATAATTAACAACTTCAACTGGTAGTGGTAGTCCATAAGAGTCAAAACTTAGTTTTTTATCTCTGTCTTTGTACCAGCAAATCCAGTGAAATCCCTGCGTACTTGAATCTCCTGTATTTAATATTCCACATTCTTTTCTTTGTGTATTTTTAGGTAATTGATCTCTTAAAAATACATCTTTAAAATGTTTTATTTTTAATTTTTTTGCTGCTTTGATCAATCGAAAATTTTTTAGTGGTTCATTTGGTAAAATTATTCCTTCAACATTGATAAGTTTATGATAGTCGTTATTTTTCATTTTTATTTATATATATTTATATTTTTGGGCGCTTTGACCTATAAATTATTTTCTTTTAGTTTGTAATGCCCATATGCTAATGTGTGTATACCATCTTCTAAAATAACTCTTTTATCATCTTCTGCGCTTAATGCTACTTTATTGATTTCTTCTGGGTAAATTTCATGTGAATGTGATCTTACTACATTCATTTTCCTAATATGATTCCTCTTACTTAATAAACAATCTTTGTAATCTTTATGTGTTATATATTTTTTAACAACATTTTTCTTTACTCCCTTACATTTTTTGTTTTCTTTTCTGTGTACTTTATAAGAATACAACTTTGATCTGAGTTCTACAAATTCTTCAATTTGTGCTCCTGCCGACTCATCTTTAAACATTCTTAATACTTTATTATTAGCTCCAACTTTAAAACCTACCCTATTAATTGCAGAACGATTCTTATTATAATTAATTGTATCAAATTTGCTTTCAATATATTTAGAAATATCTGCGTAAAAGTCTTCTGTTTTAATTTCGTATGCTAAAGAATCCGTATCTGTGAACAATAGTTTTGCTTGATCAGAATATTTTTTCTTTAGGTAATCATAGTGAAATTCACACATTAGTGTTTTGCTCAAATCTAATATACATATTTCTAAGTAAATTGGTTTAGCATATGTTAATTTTGTTCTTTTCATATGTATTGCTATTAAGTTTTCATCAAATATTGTTCTACTTTCAAAGTTAGGTTTTGATGCCAATTTAATAGCTTCATTTCTGTTTGTTACTAATCTAATATCAACTCTGTTTTCAATATTCTCCATTGTTTTTCCAAATACTTGATTATTCATGAGTTTAAAAAAGTCTTCTTCAAACTTATTAGTTGCTTTAACTCTTAGGTCTGTTTTAGCTTAATGTATTTACCTAACCACTCTCTTTCTTCAAACTTTATGCCTCTATGAATTTTAGTAATCTTTAATCCTAATCTTTCATACAATTTAAAATTTTCATAATGAATGGCATAGTTTTTCTTATTATTCAAGTTAGGCACAAATTTTTCAACATTATTAACAGTTATCTTTTCGGGTGTATGTGGATAATCATTATGTTCATCATGTAGATGTTCAGGATAATCTAAATTGACTTCTAGTATACATGAAATTGATTTCCAGTTTTCTATTTTATTTTCATATAAGTTATTAGCATCTAGATACTGTATAAAGGTTGATTCTTTGCTTTTATCATACGCAGAGTCCATGTACTTATTATTAGAAGTTCCAAATCTATTTGATATCATAATAATACCTCTTCGTTTTCCTTTCTTCATCATCAGTATCATATCGTAATCACTGAGCAACTCTAATTTTATTTTTGTTTTCTTTAATGCCGCATCCAAGCTAATCCTAGTGATGTGTAATACCAAGCTGGATCTAAATCATAAATATTAATACAAACATCTCTAAAAATTTTAAATACATCAGCGAGTAACAACATATCTAAAACATTGTACAAATCATGGTAATCTCTAAATGTTTAACAATTAAACTCATTTCATACAATTTGTGCATGTGAGTAATCATCATCACTTATACCTTCATCATATAATTTTGAAAAGAACGATTCTTTTGGTGGTAATTGTGTCTCATTAAATCTATTAATAGAATCAACCCAATCATATGGGTTATACCTTTTTTTAGTACCAAATCTAATTTTTTACCTGAATATAATTTTCCGATATATTTACACTGGTCTTTTGCTAAATTCTTTGATAAAGCATCTAAAATATCAGGCATAAATCTATAACTATCTAAGAAACGAAGTTCACGTTTAACTTCAACTTTCTTACCTTCTTTAATATACTCATCAACTTTAATTTCTCTAGAAAAGCTAATATACTTTTCTTCATTGTTTGGTATACAACTCAATTTTCCTCCTGATAATTTCTTTATAAATAAGTGAGAATCATAACCAGATAAATTGTGAAATAGTACTGGAAAGAATTTTGAAATTTTATAATTTAAATTACAATTTTGATGAGCAGCACCTCTATATTTTCCAGTAATATGGCAGTGGTCACGTACTTTATCTTCATTTAGTTTTTTTCTACAAATGTGACATGATATTACAGCATTAAAATCATGCTTGTTTTTATAAGTAAATATCATCTTTTTTGGAAATTTAATCATGTCATAAATTTTCCTAATATCTTCTTCTAAGCTGTCAACAAATTTGTGTGCAACATCATCTGTTTCACTACTTGCAGTAAATGTGACTAATTTACTTTATTAAAAACTTTCATCAAAACATTTAATATAATAACAGAATGAACTTGGAATATGTTTTTGATATTGTTTAGTATAAGATTCATTCGGATTTGGTTCACAAGTGTCAATTTGTTTGATAAAACTTTTAAAGTCTGCATATACTACAAACGGAACTCTCATTGATTTATTGTGATTATTAAATTGCATTGTTGAATTTGGTGGTGGAAGTTCGATGCGTACTGAATCATGTGTTTCACAATAAGGTAGTTATTGTGAAATTATCTAAACAATGGATAAATTATCTACACAATGGGTACCTAAACAATGTATCTAAACAATGGGTATCTAAACAATGTGTGGTATCTACACAATGGGTATCTACACAATGGGTATCTATACAATGGGTAAATTATCTACTGGTAGTTATTGTGAAATTATCAAAACAATGTTTAGATAAAGATTCTTCAGAATTAAATCCTAATAAGCAATTCCTACAATAGTGTTTTTTGCAATGTTTATTAGATGCTTGTGATGAAAGTAATCTGCTTAAATTTTTTATTAAACAATAGTGATTAGTTTCACCATTTGAGTTTCACCATTGATCATTATTCTTTGATACGTGCAAAAAATGAACTTCTGAATCTTCGTAACCATATACATTGACACTGATATTTGTATTGTTTTTCTCAAGTTGTGTAATTTGATTTAATGATACTGGAAATTCTATTTTATCCCTTGTGATAAACATTGATTATCTTCATTTTTTATATTGATTATTGCCTTTTTAGTTGCTAAATTTTTATTAAGTGGAATGTATGATTTAGCTTTAATAGGATTATACTCAATAATATTTATATCCATATTTTTAACAGAAGCAAATCTCCAACCTGATCCTGCCTGTTGATATAATGATAATGATTCTAAAACTTTCTGCTTTGATATTTCCTAAAACTCATCTAAATCTATTGTTTCTATTACAACTTGATTATTCGCTCTAAATACACCAGTTGTGATTATAGTTTCTCCTTTTTTAACATCAGTACGCTCCATTCTACAATGGAAAATAAACTTTTGAATTTTTATTTTCTTTTAGCACATAATAGCGCTTTTTTTAGCAGCGTTTATGAAGGATAAAGCATCGTAACCTTCTATTCCTTTAGCTGTAAATTGTTTTGTCACATTTTTAACGGATGATTTCTTTAATTTAAATTCTATTTGTTTTCTAATTCTATTGTACAACTTACAACTTATTCCAAATACAACTTTAGATTTTAATGCTTCAATCTTTTCATTAGCTGTTTTTTTAATTTTATCAGGAACATAAGACATAATCCAATCTGCAATAAAATTATTACTTGACTCTTTTTGAGATATCGCTGTATTAGTTGCAATAAAAGATGTAGGAGTTAAAATTGTTGAAGATGATATCCGGAATATGTTCGTTTAATATATTTCTATGTTCGACTGATGTAGATTTTAAAGCTCTTATGAGATCACTTTTTCGCATTCTATAATAATATTTAATCTTTTGCGATTTGTTGTAATTCTCTTTACGCTCTTTTGCGATTTGTTGTAATTCTCTGACATTTTTATTTTCCATTTTTATATTGTAAGATTTTTTATATTTAAGTCATTTTCAAAAAAAATTTTTGAAAATGACTTAAATATTATTAAAATATTTACAAAAAAATGTAAAGAGATTTTTTTTTTTTTTTAATTTTTCAGAATTTATTATTTCTATTTTAAAGCCATTATGTACTTTTCCATCTCGCAATTCTAAATATCTACATCCATACTTAGTTTCACGCATTGCACTATATAATGATTTATATATTATAATTTCTCCTGTTTCCATGTTTGTTAATTTAACTGTGACTAGTTTTTTTCTAATTTTTTTTAATCTTTCATATTTCTGATCTGAATGTTGCTTTAATTTGTACATCTACTACTGATGATTGTAATCTTTTTGATTGTTTACTAACATATAAGTATATCTTATAATCGTATAAGTCTTTATAGTCTGAAGGAGTTATGTTACTTTGCGTTATCAAATCGTTCATTCCATAAAATTTTTCACTAAATACAGATGCATCTCTATATGCTCTTGAAAATTGATGATTTGGAAATGATAAATTATAGTCAACAGCTGGGTATCTTTCTTGATTAAGCATAATGTACATATTTTTCAAGTCACAATGATCAAAAATCGAAGAATTAACTTCTTGATTTCCATCCTATTTGTTTGGAATCCAACAATGATGTACAAGATACATATTTACGAGATTTTTCAGGAGATGTCTTTACGTTAAGCCTCCAAGAAAACGTTGTAGATTGTGGAACAGTTATAGTATCACACTGCCTTGCGCGAAAAGTTACTGGAAGTGTCACTTTTGATTCAATACTTTTATAAAGATTAACTCTCTCTACATCTGATGGAATCACATGCGGTAAAAATAATGATATTTTATCAAGATTAACTTTTCCTGCAGCTGCAGTAGCATTTCTAAAAATTGCTTCGGTATCACCTTTTCTAAAAAGAGTTAGTGTATGTTTAAATCCGCTTATCTGATACTTTTTTATTGAGCTTATTGCAGACCCCATCATTATTTTATTAATATTTTTTGTTACGTCATCTCTATCATTTATTAGATCTTTAGATCCAGATTTCATTAATTTTGAAAGTATATATTTACTTTTTTCTCTAATAGTAGTATTTGATGATAAAACTATTATTGAAGATGCTTTATTAACTATTTGTTTTCCTTTTTCAACTGCAGCATTTCTAGCAGCTTCTATTGCTGATGTTAAAAGTTTTTTTCCTGCTGATTTAACAGCAGTTATTGCAGTTTTTCATAAACCACTAGCAGTCAACTTCTTCAGCATAGCTGGTGATACATTTGTTACATTTTACGTTTTTGTTTGTTTAAATAAATCTCTTATACTTTCGAATATACCACTTCCTCCAATAACTTGTTTCTTTTTATATCTCTTATTATGAACAATTAACATTTTTTATGTACTATATATTTTTTTTATATGCACTGATATGTAATTATAAATTATTTTGTATAGCTTTATACTGTGAACTATCTATTATACCATGTCGAAATAATTCATGACAAATTGCAACAGCTTTATTTCTTGCTCCAGTGTTACCTGCTTTCCATGCAGCTATACGTAATTCAAGCATTTCAATTAATGCATTAGGATCAAGCTTTCTAGTTCTCTTTATATCTCTCCAAATGAGGGCTATTATTTCTTTATGTTTTCCACTCCGAGATAACTTTGGTTTGCCTGTATCAGTAGTTATTGCATCTGTTTGTATTAATATATCTCGATAATTTTGAAGATCATAATCATAATATATTTCCTTATCAGGACTGAACTTTGTTAACAATTCCCAAAGACCAGGAGTACCAATGTATTTTATTCCATTTATATCTATATCATCATTATTTATCAATATTGGAACTTTTCCAATAAAAAATTTACCCTCTTTAGAATATATTCCAAATGTATTGTCTGTAGATTTTTTACTATTAGTATACCTAGTAGCATGCATTGTTAGTCTGCTGCAATATTTCCAAACTTTAAAAAATTTTCCTCATCAAAAGGCATTATTTCTGTAACATGTTCAGCCATTATTTCAGAATAAGCATTTGAAAAAGTGAGTGCGAAATGATTAGCTTGATCTTGCAATTTATATATGTCCTCCTTTATTCCAGATTGGCTATCAATTAATGGTTTGTACAATTTTGTCAAGTCTATCTGTAAATTAGAATCATCTATCCTTTCATAAAAATTATTCTGTTGTATTCTTTTTTTACAATCCAAGTATTCTTTTACAATTTGATCTCTTTTTTCAGGATCTGTAATTTTTAAAAATGACCTTTTTGTTTTTATATAAAAAAGATTAAAAAACACAACATAACAATTTATGTCGTATTTTACGTTTTACGTTTTATGTTTTACGTTTTATGTTTTACGTTTTATGTTTTACGTTTTATTTTAATAAATTATTTTGTGTTTTGACGTTTACATTTTTACTAAATCTACTTTCGAGTATATTAATTGCCTCATCTATTCCTTGTTTAATTAATGCTTCTTTAGTTTGTCCATCAATTTCATTTTTAATTTTTGCTCTTATTTGTTCCATCATTGTCTAAAATTTTTCGAGTTCACCAAGTATTAACTCAAGTTCTTTGTCATCTATATGTCCATCTACTAAAGCTTTAGAAATATAATTGCTTATTGTATTTAGTTTTGAATCAGCAAGCACTTTAATCTTTTCATGCTTTTCTGCTTTTAAATTCATTTTTTTATTAATTTATCCTCCTATTATTGATAACACACCAGCTCCTAATGCTGCACCTTCATATGCAATAACTACTGGTGCTGCATTTATTGTTGATAAAAAACCAATTTCAATAGTTTCAAGTGCCATATTGCTTGCTAGTAATGCATTATCAATTGCAGAAATTATTTTTACAGCTCTACGATACTTTTTACTTAGCGTTATTCTCTTTTCTCTCTCACGCTCTATTTCTTTTTGAATCTCTATTTCTTTTTGAATTTTTGTAAGCGATATAATTGATCTTGGTTTTTGATATTAGATTTTTCTTCAGACGCATTTGGAAGAGTTGAATAAATGTTATTGTACATTTTATTATTGTATTCCATTTTTTAATAAAAAAATAAAAAAATCAACACAATAGATTAACAGAACAAAAATATCTACTTTTTTAATTAACACATCAGAATAAGAATTATTTACAATTGTTACTATAATATCATCAACAGACTCTGCTATTATAAAATCTTGTAAGCTTAACATTTTTATTCTAAGTTCATTTTTTAATGAAACTAATGCAACATCTTTTCTTACAATTAAGCCAAACTTTAAAACAACATTTTACTGTGATAAAAATTTATATTAATGTCTTGTTGCGCAAATACATCATATATTCCATTTATTAATATTGCAGGATGCTGTAAATCTTTATGTGGTTTAAAAACTATAGGAGATGGTTCGGGTTTTTTATATTTGTCTATAAGTTTATGCACTGGCATGCTATTTGACATTTTATTATATATAAATTTTATTATATATAATTTTTATATTGAGCTTTTACAAGAAAAATTAAAGAATCATATTCAAAATTGGAATATGAGCAAATGGAGAATTTGGTCCTAATAATAAACCTTAACCTGTTGGTGTATAACCATTCCCAGCACGTAAGTACAAACCAGTACCTAAAGAACCTCCTTTACTCCATGGTCTCAAATATAAACCAGAACCTGCAATTTTCCCAATTGCCCCAGTGAAATATTTACTTTAATATTAGTATATTTACTCATTTTGCTATATTAAGATTTTTTTTTTCTCTTATTTTTTTTCTCTTACATGAAATCTAATAGCTAATTTTTCTCCTCTAATTTATTTTCAATTTTTGAAATTGTTTTTAGTGTTATTGGTAAGTTAATTAAGTTTAACGGTTCTTGGATAATTTTATATCCAGGACCTACACTTGGAAAAAATGAATATACAGCATTTTCTGTTGTTCCATTTACATTTGATGATTTTATTATATCATTTGTTACATTTATACTATTAATACTTAATATGTTTACGATATTATCTAATTCATGAAATCCTGTTGAATATACTTGACTGTTAAAACCAAGAATAAGTCTAATTGAATTATTAGGCGTAAAATCAACTTTATAACCAGCTTCAATATTTAAAGTTGTTTTCAACGTGTTATTATCTGCCGAAAATATAATACTAATTTCAACTCCATTAATAATTTTACTATTTTCAGTAATTTTTTCCACAATATATTTATTTATATCATCAATCTCATAACTACCTTCTGGAATGTTTATATCTATCCAAGTTGCTCCATTATCTGGACTATATCTAAAATTGTTATTTGAAGAATCGACATTTGGAAAACTGTTGAATGTATCAAGACCAACTAATGCCATTTCATAATCTTTATCTTTACTTAGTTGTATAATAGGAGCAAAATTAATTTTTATATGACTACTTTTCTCATTCAAAATTATATACATTTTTTTATATACAAGAAAAAAAATTATTTTTTAGAAAATTCACATGTAATATAAAAACAATTTAGTCCACTTCTATATTTTCCATAATCTCTTTTAGAAGATAAATCTTTAATAAAAAATCCATGAGGCTTTGACCAAGCTTTCTTACAAAAATTTATAAACTCATCTTTTGGCATATCACTTGAAACATAATCATTATAAATATGATTTAAATTCTTTGAATCTGGTGGAAATAAACAAATAAAATTTGTATTTTCTCGTATAGTTTGCCTAGGTAACATAAAATGATTTTGTGCAAGATAGAAACAATTTACATTACTATGCCTTTCTCTTATATAATATTTTTCACACTTATTTTGCTTTGTTAATTGTAAATCATCAAATATCATCAAATTATTTTTATGAATATCGAGATCTTCAGAGTCAGGTACATCTTTAGCTGTTTCAAAAAACTTGCACTCCATATCTGTTTTCTTATTTAAGTTTGTTGAAATGTCTTTAATTATAAGCTCAGGGTTTGCATTTAATTTTTCTATTTTGTCTTCTAACTTAAATAGTTCAAGAATAATTTCTTCTGGTAATTTTCTTTCAAAAGATTGTTTTAATATTTTGTATTCTGGTTGAGAAAGAGATTTTCCAAAAACTTGTAAATTATTATAGTCTAACCAACAAGGTCTCAAAAGTAGATTCAATAATAAAGTAGTTTTTCCACAACTTAACTTTCCAACAATAATTCCTCTTATACTCTTAGGTAACAACTTGTTATTACTTTGCTTATTGTTATTTGCATTCCATGACAAATCTATAATACCCATTTTTTTATATATAGTAAATAAAAAAATGTACTGTGTCAAATGTAGAAACAAAACAGATACACTAAACTTACAAAATCTTGTGAGTAAAAACAATAGAAATATGCAACGTGGAACTTGTGCTGTTTGTGAAGCAACAAAAACTAAATTTGTATCAGCAAAAACAGGAGGTGATTTAATTGGCTCAATTAATTCAGCAACAAGTAAAATTAAACTACCATGGTCAAAGTTTCCAGGTGAGATGCATTTACCTTGTATGAACTTTGCAGGCCCTGGTACTAATTTAGATGAACGATTAACTTCTACTGACGCATATAAAGAATGGAATAAACCTGTAGATAGAGTTGGTAATGCAGCTTACCATCACGATCTTGCTTATAAATACTTTGATGGTACGACAAAAAGAAATTTAGCTGATAAAATTATGATCGAAGAATGGATGCTATAAAAAATCCAACAATACGTGAAAGAATTGAACGAGGTATTATAAAACCTATTATATCAACTAAAGCAAAGTTTGGGTTAGGTTCATTGAACCCTTATGAATTGGGTGTTCAAAAAAGTTACCAACGATCAGTGAAAAAGACAAGGATAAAGAATTAAAATGGACTGACAAACTTGCAAACGAACTTCATAGACCAGTTGTGAACATTTCAGAAAAAGAAAAGTTATTGTAAATGAAATCGATGAAAGATTTAGTTGACATGAAATCTTTTTCAAAATTCAATTATGGTATAAAATTTTTATTAATGGTTATAGATGTTTTTTCAAAGTATGGATGGATTGTTCCATTGAAGAGTAAAACTAGAGTTGATGTTGCTAATGCATTAAGTAAAATCTTTAAAGAAAGTGTCAAAAAATATGGGTAGATAAAGGCTTAGAATTTTATCATATTCATGTTAAAGCGTTAGGTGTTGAGTTATATTCAACTGAAAATGAAGAAAAAAGTTGTGCAGTACAACGTTGGAATAGAACAATGAAAGATAAAATGTTTAAGTACTTTTCAGCTAATTCTACTAGAAAATATATTGATGTTTTAAATGAAATGGTAAATGAATACAACAACACGAAACATTCTTCAATTAAAATGACACCAGTTGCAGCTAGCGATAAAAAGAATGAGAATATTGTAGGTTAAATCTAAATGGAAATGCGCAATCAGAGTCCGTAAAACCAAAGTTTTCAATTAGTGATAGAGTTAGAAGAGTTATAAAGAAGGGAATGTTTGAAAAAGGATACACACCGAGATGGACAGAAGAAGTTTTTACAGTGTCACAGATTCAGTTCACAGATCCACCAACTTATAAAATAACTGACGATAGTGGTGAAGAAATACAAGGCACTTTTTATGAACAAGAACTGCAAAAAACTGATCAAAACATATTTAGAATTGAAAAAGTTGTTCGCAAACTCAAAAACAAATCATTAGTAAAGTGGTATGGGTATCCTGAGTCGCTTAACTCTTAGGTTGATAATAAAGAATTGATAAGTCTGCTTTAATAGGATTTGCTTTCTTTTATGCTTAGATTTTATTTATGAAATCAATGAGCTATGTTCTATGCAGAGGTTCCAGTTGTAAAAAATGACTTAAAAAAAATCTTACTATATAGAAAATGCCTAACTTTCTATTTACACACAGTTTTTATGATCTATGATCTATTTATGATCTAGTTATAATGTAAAGTTAGCAAACAAAAATTATAAAATTAATTCTATAATTCTGAAATTGTTTTCTGTATATTTTTTTATCTTTATATTATTTTTCTTTATATTATTAGCTCAAAAATTATGGATGCTATAATGGTTGAAATGAGTTATGAGATTATGGTTAAGGGGTATGGTTGAAATGAGTTAAAAGATTATGGATGAGGTAATAGTTGAAATATGATATAAGAATATGGTTAAGATAATGGTTGAAATATGATATGAGATTATGGTTGGGTTAATGGATGAAAAAAAATGAGCTACAGCGGTGGCCAAAAATTAAAGACCACTCATTTTTTAGTTGGTTTCTTAATCTTTAAATTAAAATTAAGAAGATTCTAATTGACATATTAAATTTTTTTTTAATATCATGTAAATTAAAGCATACGGATTAAAGTGGTATAATTTTTTTAATCTAATTCTAATTAAATAGCGTTTAACTTATTAAAAAACTGATGAGTACTTATAAATCTTCTTTAAATAAATTGGACAAAATTTAACGACCACTTTTAAATCTTTAATTTGCACTTATTCAAAATAATAATCCATTATTTTTTTAACTGTCTTAATTGCTTATTACGTTGGCTATAAAATAAAATGTCGAAACCTGAGTTTCGATATCAAATAAACATTTATTTTTTGAATTGCAAAAAGGGTATAAAAACATTGCAAAAATGATTGCAAAGATCGAAGAAAAAGACAGATACGTGGCTCTTGTATTAAAAGAAGAAGGCTATAGCATCAGACAAATAGCAGAAAAGCTCGGAAGGTCTCACTCTTGCATTATTAACATAATTCAACGATACAAAGAGACCCGGTCAATTAATGATCGTCATAGGACTGGACGCAATTAAATTTCAAATGACCGTGATGTTCGCTCTTTAGTGAGATTAATGAAAGAAAACAGACAAGCATCATCTACAGACTTGTCTACGAAATGGACACCATCAAATGTTCTGAAAGCAAGCCCTAGAACTGTGCAAAGGGTCCTCCACAATTTAAATTATTTATGGCATGCTATTGCAAAAAAACCACGCTTAAATAAAAAACAAAAATTTGCCAGGAAAGAGTGGTGCAAACTACATAAAAATTGGTCAACAGATCAGTGGAGCCGTGTGATCTCTATTGATGAAATGAACGTTGAGGTAGACAACAGAAAAGGTCGCGTAATGTTGCGTAGACTTCCAAGCGAACGGTTCGATGAATCATGCATTTTGAAACGAACAAAACAAGGCAGTGGTTCAATAGGCATTTGGGCCTGTATGAGTGCCTGTGGAGTTGGCGTTTTTCATTTATTCGATGGTAGACTCAACAAAGAAAGTTACATCGAAATTTCAGAAAACTCGCTTATTCCTAGAATTGTTTTATGGCAGTTGCAAGATGGATTTATTTTCCAGCAAGATAATGCGGCGTGTCATAAAGCGGATGTTATTAGCGATTGGTTCAATTCTAATAAAATTCAAGTGCTTCCATGGCCTGCCAGTAGTCCAGACTTAAATCCAATAGAGAATTTATGGTCGTGGCTTGATCACAAGCTTGGTAAAAAACAACTTTACAACTTGGAAGATTTGAAATCTTCTATCTCTCATCAATTGAAAAATGTGCCTGATGAAGTAATCAAAACTTTAATGAATTCAATGCCAGAACGAGTACAGAGTGTTTGAAAACAAATGGAGGAACAACACGTTTCTAAATTATTTTTTTATTGCTTTTTGAAATATTCTTGAAACTGGTCTTAAAATTTTTTAAGACCAGTTTCAAGAATATTTCAAAAAACAATAAAAAAATTTTTAATCCAATTTTTTTTCCAACTTATATTTTTTACTAGTCAGTTTTTTAATTTTTTAACATTATTTTGTAAAAAAATTATAAATTCTTTAATAATAAATATAAAATACAATAAAAATTCTTTCTAAAATTGTTTTTCTTTTTTGATACCTTTTTCCAAAATAAAATTATACTAAGGTTAAAAATAAATTTTGAAAAAAAAAAGAGTGATCTTTAATTTTTGGCCACCGCAGTAGAATGCCCTTTTTATACTACTTGTGTAGTTCTTTCGGTACTGTAGGTGTTCGCTAACCACCCGGAAGTGAAAAAAACTCTTAAAGGACGTGACGGAATTGGTCGCCCTATTATTGAGGTTGAACAATCTGAGATACTGTGTTTCATTATTTAATTTGCTGAAAGTGGATCTGCTGCCCACGAGAAAAGACAATCTGAAGTGTATAGGGTGAGAGTACAACTTTAAAGAATAAATAATTCTAATGGGCTATATTAGGTCTCAGTATAACTTTTCAGCCTCAGAACTTATTCACTGATAATTTTTTTAATTACTTTTAAAGAGCCTCAATGAGCTTGGTGCCGAGCTCGACAAGAGAGGTTACAATCTTAGCAGAAGTGCTTTATATACTCGTTTACTGCCAAAACGGAGCGATTCACTTGAAGGAAAGAGACATGTCCACACGGTTCCAGTTAAGTTGATGCGGGCTCAAAATGACCTCCATTCAAGTAACGTGGATGATCCATTTTGTACAGCAACTATAAATAATGTGGAAGAAGTTTGCTCTTTTTTGGGCTCCAAGGATGTGTGCTTTATAAGTCAAGATAATAAAGCTCGGATCCTTATTGGAATCACCGCTGCCAACAAACAAGCTCCTATATCGATGCATATGGAATATGGAATTTCTCTTCCTGATCATGATTGGGTTATCGCTGCAAAGCACAAACTCATCCCGTCCGTCTACGCAGGTATTGCAATCAAATCAGAGGGGCTTGGAAAATCTGACGAAGTTTCCTATTCCGGTCCCACTTATGTTGCTATTCTATCTGGAAAGCATTCATCATCGACAGCGTATGCTCACGTATAGGACTTTGAAAAACTTTTGACTCTGCCAGCGTTTGATTCTATCACAAAAGATCCTTTGACCAAGTTGTTCAAGCCATTGGTTGTCTTGAGTGTTGATGGTGGACCAGATAAAAATCCACGATAGCTAAACTCATCGAAACTGGTATAGCCTTCTTTTTCAAATTTTTTATTGCGATCTATCAATTCAGATATGCTTCTCCAATTTAAATATCTATTTTGTTTACAGCAATTCATCATTTTCTTACTAATGATTTGGATGCCTTATTCATCATGACAAATGCGCCAGGACGGAGTGCTTTCAATCGAGCAGAGATAAGGATGGCTCCACTGAGTAAAGAGTTGGCGGGATTGGTCCTACCTCGTGATCATTATGGACCTCGTATAGACTCTAAAGGTATTCAAATTCATTTTTAATATCAATTGTTTATCAAAATGCAATATATATATATATATATATACAAGGCTTAAGAAGTTAATTGTCTGCATTGCGACTTATATTTAAGGCAGGACAGTGGATCTTCTTTTAGAGAAACACAACTTTGAATTTGCTGGAAAGAGCTATGCTTCGGTCTTTTTAGGTCTGATGATTGACCAGTTTCCAACGGTGGCCGAGTATATCAATCCAAACAAAAAGCCGGAGCTCGATGTCCATTATCTCTTATCAAAGGATCAGGACTGATTTGCCTCTCATATGCGCACCAGTCAATATTTCACACAAATTGTGAAATGTGAAGATCACGGATGTTGCGCTTTGAAAAGGAGCTCTTACTTTCATGTTATTCCTGGTCGATTTCTGCCTCCACCTATTCCAATCAGCCAGTCAGAAGATGGCTTTAAAGCTGTATCCATTTCAGACGTCGTCAGCAAGAATCGTTTTCCTTCTGTATTTTTTCTTATCGCTTCCAATATTTAGAGCACCATTCCTCGATCATTGAAATCATTCAAACCTCCTCCTTACAAACTGTTTTGTTCTTCTGTGCAATCAAGTTTATCTCAGAAAATCCGCAAGAACTGTAACTTGTACTTTGCCTTCCAAGTCATGCTCAAAAAGCATGTCAACTTTACTCATTCCAATCTTATTACCCGAATGGCTGTTACTCTTTTGCAAATCAGGCCTGTTCGCATTGCCGCCAAGCGCAAATGAGAGTTAATGGCCGTAGTTGCAGTAGAAGAGAACGCAGTCTTTGCTGAATAGTTTGATGATGACGAAATCGAAACGGAGGGCCTTTTAATAGTTGCACAGGCCAACAATTTTTGTTGTTGTTGGCCTGTGCAACTATTAAAAGCACTATTTTAAAAATTACAAATTACAAAAAAAAAACAGTAAATTGTTGTTACCACTGCAAAATGACATTATAGATTAATTAGTAAAAAATATTTTAACAGAGTATGTATAGGTTAAAAAAGTACTTCTTATTAAACTTTAGCAATTTAATCAAAGTAGTTTAATCTATAGGCTATAGTTCCTTTTGCAGTATTATATTTATGCAAAAGGAAATAATTTTTATCTTAATTTACTGTAGTTGTTAAATAGATGTTATTAAATTTCGTGCAGTTGTTAAATATTTATTACTGGCAATAATTAATACTCTAATTGCAGTTTTCATTCAACTAGATTGTAAAGCATTAAAAGCCCTAACTAACGTTTTAATTAATTACTAAAAATATAACTCCTTTAAAATGGTGCTTTTAATAGTTGCACAGGTCAATAACAACAAAAAACTTTTGTTGCTGAACTTGCAATACGATTTATTTTACCATTTGTCAGAGGTTATTTTCACTAATCAAATGTTTTTAGATTTAAACTTAAAAAAAAAAGGTGCTATAGTAATTGCCAAAGTAGTCGAGTATATATAATAGTTGCTATTGATACATTTATACTACCTTGTTTATTTTAGTTAAAATGTAAACGAATGATTTCTCATTTGTTTATAATTTAACTTTAACTTACGCAAAAATTCTATAGATTTTTTGCGTTAGTGAAGCATAGCTTTTGCGCAATTTTAATTTTACGCAAACGCTGAGAAAGGTTTGTGAATACCAAATAGTTATGAAAAAATAAATTAGCGTAGGGTTTCTGTAAGTTACTCAAGAGCTACGAAAGTTTTGAGAATTCGCACCCAGATGTGCTTGTAACCGACAATTAAAAAAAACAAGTTTCACTGGATAAAAACAACAAAATTCACTGAAATGATTTTTATTAAAACAATAAAAAAATAATTATTCTAAGGATAGGCTACATACTTTTAACTATTAGTAATTGTAATTATTCAACGAAAGGTTTATTAAAACTCGGTAATTAAATAGAACCACTTTATTTTAAAAGCATATGTTAGTTTAGGGTTGGTTAGGTTAAGTCATTGCTATTAAACATCATTGCTATCAAAGTCAATTTCTTCGACGCTCGTTTCGATAAATTCAAAAAGAATATGGAAGCTTATTCAGTAAAGCAAAACAAGCGCTTTCTTAAATTTATACTTTTATGAAAGCGTTTATATATATATATATATAGAGAGAGAGAGAGAGAGAGAGAGAGAGCCGGGTTAAGTACATCCCGACACTTTTGGCCCCTGTTGACCTTCTAGTCTTCAAATTTAATAGCGTTTTAAAATAAAAAAATCTTTGTGGCTTTATAATGTATTTACTTTTGTATTTAAACAAGGTTCTCGCGTTAATTTTTATAAAAAACACGTTGTGATTAGTATAGGGTTTAAAATACCTTTCGTCTGCATATTAAGCTTGCAAATTCAGATATGATATATTTTAGGAAGACATTCGTTCAATAAGTGAAAGTTGAGATCAGTAGGATATCGGTAAAAAAGTTTTTGTGCACTGCAAGTAATCTCCAAGATATCCATGCTGCGGAGATTCACAAGAACACCAAACAGAGAATTCAATCTAAAATAGGCTTTCTTTCTTTTATCTTTATCACTTAAGTCATTTAAGATCGTCCAGAAAACACTATAGTTTCCACACTGTTAATTTCATCATCGTAATGCCTCTTGCGTGCTCTTGGGAGCCTTCGAACATAGATAAATTCATCCGTTTTGATTAAAGACACGGCTTCCTTTTCATATTGCTCAAAATCGAAGCAAACTTGCTGCACGTAATGCTCCAGGGAGTTGTATAGTTCTTTATCCATACCTAAATCAAGCTTTACAAATTGCAGTTTCTTGTTAACTTTGGTAACCATTCCATGATTCTGTTCCAAATGATTATTAAAATAGCTGCCTCAAGTTGTTCCATTTGGTCAAAAGTCCAAAGGCCTCTGCTCTTGGTTTTGGTTTCTGATTGTCGTTAACACCAAGAAGAGCCGCCTATATAGAAAATATTTGTTAATAAGTATGCACAACCACAAGTAAAATATGTTTTTATTTGATTTTCTAAATAATTCTTAATCACCTTGTAAATTGAAAAATCTTTTCAATTGCTAAACAAGCATAAGTACGAGCTGACCAACGAGTTTGTGAGAGAGTCTAGAGAACCTTAACACGTATTCCAGCAAGAAACTTTGACTTTAATATGCGTTGACGCGTTGATGCAGAAAAGAAGTTATAAATTTCTTAAAGAAAACTAAAGAAATTAACAGCAGCTCCGTTGGATTCCGCGGCACTCACTCCTTCGAGTTTTAAATAGTGAGCAGCACATGGAACGTATTCGACGAGAACGTTGATCTCTTTAATTATTGCTTGTAAACCAAAGTAGGTTCCAAAAATATTACTGACATAGTCGTTTGACTGGCCACAGCCATTTTGAATGTTGATCGCATACTAATCTAACTTTTTCAAAACGATTTCAAACATGGAAGTTGCAAAATGATTACGCATGGGAATAAATGCTAAGAACCGTTCAACTGGTTTTCCGTTTTGTACATCGGGAGTAGAATCAACGGTGTGAAATATTTCCTAAATTTGATTTCGCTAACTAAGAAATTATGTTTGAAGTAAATAAAAAAATACTATAACATGTTACTCAAGGATGATCATATTACCTATAAATTTCATAACCTCTGCGGCTATTAAGTGAATAAGTTCTTTGCAAATGTTTTTAGATAAGTATTATATACAACCCTTTCCTTTGGTTCCATGAGTTATCAAATATTGGGCAAGAAAAGGATCAAATTTTACTAATAATTCAATACATCCAATAAAGTTTCCGTTATATATATATATATATATATATATATATATATATATATATATATATATATATATATATATATATATATATATATATATATATATATATATATATATATATATATATATATATATATATATATATATATATATATATATATATATCATAGGCGTATCCAGAACTTATTCGCAGATCGTGCACAACAGTGGCAAATTCAGGGGTAGTAAGTTCCTGCACCCCCATCATCCCCTAAAAAAAAATTAGCATTTGGTTTAGGGATATGATCCCCAAAATTCTTAATAAGCTTTATCATTATTATCTAATAATGATTAAATCAGTTTTACTTTTTTTATTAGGAATAAAAAACATTAATAATTACAAACTTAATATATATTATAATTTTAAACGTCGTTTCGTTGGTATCATCACTTTAAATTCCTCGATAACTTCAAGGATAATTAATTTTTTAATTACAGGGTTATTCATTTTTATATGCGCGTCTATTTAATTTTATATGCGTGTTTATTCATTCTTAAATGCGTATTTATTCATCTTTATATGCGTGTTTATTCATTTTTATATGCGAGTTTATATGCGAGTCAACCACCCATAAAATCTCTAATATAATTTTATATAAACAATAAATACGCTTTTATATTTTTATATAGATATAATTAAAATATAAACTAGGTTGTTGCCGCCTCTATTTATTTAAAAAATGGTTGCCGAGCCAGCGCTGGATTTGTGTAACTTCGCGTGTGGTTGTAAAATGGAATTAAGTTAAACTCTGTGGTATCCATAATAATTTTAAGTTTCCTGATTACCCCATCCGTGTTTCGAGGCCTTTCTCTCTGTTTATAAGTATGCTTAAAAGAAAAAGAAAAAAGACTCCAGTAGAATTTGCAATTGTCCATAATAAACACCGGCGCTTCCACATCTGCATTCCTACTAGCTAGTGCCAACATTGTTGTAATGAAAGTACAAAATTAACTACTATTATATTTTTTTTAAATAAAGCATTTATCTTTTAATAAAAATATATTATTTTTTATATGAAAAAACACCACCATCTGCAATTGATCTCAATTTTGCTCTGACGCTTTTCATACGCGACTGTAAAAAGTTTAAATCAATTTCTTGTAGTTTTAGTTTAATGCGATCAATCAAAACTTGCTCTGTTGAAGCTTGCCAATCTCCCTCGTAAACCTTCTGTGCCAAATGTCCCCAAAAATTTTCAATTGGTCGTGCTTGAGGCACATTTGGGGGATTGGATTCTTTATCAACGTAATAGACATATTGGTCCATCCAATTTAGAGAATCTTTAGAATAATGAGAACTTGCTAAATCTGGCCAAAATAAATAGTTAAAGTCTCCATGATACTTGTGAATAAATAGAAAAAGTCGTTTTTTTAAACATTCATTAATATAGATTGATGAACTGATAGCTACAGCCTTGAAAGTGCGAAACAATGGTTCGGACATACTACGGTCAGATATGGCTATCCACATTAATAATTTTTTTGGAAGTTTCTCTTTTCCTATAAAACGAACACTTTCTGGGCATGTCTTTTTGTTGTTTGTGTAGTATCCAGAATTTCCAGGCATGTTGTCCCCTGCAAAACAAAAGTATTTTTTGTCATTGATGACTTGAAGCGATTTTGTGTTATAGAGTTGGTTAACTAGTTTTCTGCTTCTTTTCTTTGCCTTTATTTGTTATTATATAGTGTATTTTAGAGTCTTTTCACGTTTTCTATATTTAATATTCATTTTTTTAAACTGACGACCAATTGTCGATTGATTTACACAGAATTTAATACCTATTTTTCTCTGACTGACCCCTTTTCGATTGTTGTCAAGTCTCGTTAATTCGGCTTTCTTTTCTCTAGTCCAGGATGTCGGACGACCAGGGTGCTTTCTATCAGAAAACGATTGAACAGTTTCAAATCTTTTTAGGTTATCATATATTGTACTTCGAGCAAATCCTTCCTTTACAAAATGATTTACGATTTTTTTTTTTTTTATATTAGGTTTATTTACAAAAAACATTTTTAGTCGCTTTCAAAAAGATAATTAATTGTGTTTCAAACAATAAAGTTTATATTTTATAGAACGTTTATGCCTACGCATAAAACCACAAAAACTAATTATCATGCTCAAATAATGAAATTAGGATTTGTCCGATAACTTCCGCATCACCCGTTACATAAGGAAAGCCCTGACGAAAAAAGATTTTCAATATTCCACTTCTAAAGGTGTTAATAAAAAGAATAAAGGCAAAGGAAAAGCAAATGTAAAGAAAAGTAAGTCTGAAAGTGTGCATGTGAATGATTGGTTTTCGTTGTGCCAGCAAAAGTCTGTGGAAAGTATGCGACAATCTTGTAAATGTAAAGTATGAGTACCATGAGGCGTAAAGTATAAGTACCATGAGGCGTGCATGGGTACCATCAGGCGTAAAGTATAAGTACCATGAGGCGTGCATGGGTACCATGAGGCGTAAAGTATAAGTACCATGAGACGTGCATGGGATATGATTCTTAAGATGAGGATGAGTTAGTGACTCTGTGAAGATTTTCTTTGTAACATTTTTTTATTGAATTTTTTAATTTTCTGTTGTTATTCACTGTTGTATAAAAAATTGGTTCTTTTGAAGTATATAAATATGCAAGATTACTCATCATTTTATAAATGTGAGATAAACTATGTATTAAAAGAATGTTTCCTAACATTTTTCGTTTTTTTTTTGTATTTTTTGCATGGACCTTATTACCCCCCAAGGAGGGTAATAAGGCCCACTTAAGGCATGTTAAAAAAACGTAAAAAACTTTTGTTATAATTAATTTCTCAATATGTAGATACCATTTTTACATCAAGGAATAATTAATCTTAGGCAGCAATAGAAAATATTTTTCTAAACTTAATTTTTAAGGTCTTGTAGATCAAATGTCTGTAAAGTGGGCCTTAATACCTACCTTATAAATAATTAAATTTAAATCTAGATAAATGAATATTTAGATAAATAATAACTTAATCAATAAATTTAATAACAAAAATATACAAAGACCTATTACTAAATTAAATAAACCATCGTCAAATATAAAAAGTTTTCTTCTTAAATATTTTTAACTTCGTTTACCAGGAAACAAGAACAATTTCTTTTGGGAGTGCTGGCTTATAAAATAAAAACTGGAGGCTGGAATGCAGATTCATTTTGTACTTTCATTAGCCAGTAGGTAGGAATGCAGGTGTGGAAGCGCTGGTGTTTGTTATGGACAATTATAAATTCTACTGGAGTCTTTCTGTTAGGTAAACACTAGCCTCTCATGGTATAGCTATTAAGTATCTGCCAGCATACAAGCCACAGCTTAATCCAATGTAGTATTTTTTTCTTCTTCTTCAAAATATACTTAGAAACAGTGAGAAAGGCCTTGAAACACGGATGGGGTAATCAGGAAACTTAAAAATATTATGGATACCACAGAGCTTAACTTAATTCCATTTTACAACCATATTCGAAGCTACATAAAGCCAGCGCTGGCTCGGCAACCATTTTTTAAATAAATAGCAGGGGCAACAACCTAGTTTATACTTTAATTATATCTATATAAAAATATAAAAACGTATTTATAGTTTATATAAAATTATATTAGAGATTTTATGGGTGGTTGACTCGCATATAAACTCGCATATAAAAATGAATAAACACGCATATAAGAATGAATAAACACGCATATAAGAATGAATAAACACGCATATAAGAATGAATAAATGCGCATATAAGAATGAATAAATGCGCATATAAGAATGAATAAATGCGCATATAAGAATGAATAAACATGCATATAAGAATGAATGAATGCGCATATAAGAATGAATAAATGCGCATATAAGAATGAATAAACACGAGTATAAAAATGAATAGACGCACATATAAAAATGAATAACCTTGTAATTCATAATTAATATTTGTCGTCATCTGTTGTTCTGTAAATAGAAACATAAAAGCGTTAAGTCTTTCTTGAGTCATAATGTTGCTATTTTTAACTAATCATTTAAAAAGTTTAATATTTCAAAATGTAAGTGTAAAAAAACTTGGATAACTAAATAATAAAAAAGGCTTTTTATTATTTAGTTATCCAAGTTTATATTTAAGAAAGTCTTTTTTATCCCATTCATTTTTATAATTAAAGTTCTGTTCGGTGATTTTTTTCATGCTTTTAACTCTCTAAAAATCTCCTTGTCAAAAAACGCAGGAAGGGTCACTAACAGCACTACTACTAACACTATTAAGTAGCGTGTAATTATATAGAGATCGCTATTATAGCATTTTATAATGCAAGGTATATCAAATTTCGCAGGTCATGGGTATGCATGACAGGCAAGGCCCGTAGACACGCATATGGTATATATATATATATATATATATATATATATATATATATATATATATATATATATATATATATATATATATATATAAATGTTGTTTGTTACTTCAAATATTTGTACCGTAAACTAGAGTTACTTTGAACGATTTTGAGATATTTTTATATGACCTTCCTTCATTATTGACAATAATCGAAATTTAATAAAATGAATATAGGGGCTATGATTGGCTCTTACATAATTCAGATTCACAAAAATAATAAAATGAAAGGATTCGATATAATATTTATTTAACTAGTCATTCAAAGTTACCCCGCAAATGGGGTAACTTTGAATATGTTTTGCTTTTACAGTAAAACTTACTCAAAAACATATTGTTTTGTTTTAAAATTCAATAAAAACAACAGCCTGGCTTAACATATATTTACTGTTATCAAAGTAATATATTATTTTATAATGAAGACTTAATTGTTTTTTTTTCTCTTATTGGGTATGTTTTAACTAGACCTGCATAAAAAGAGTCTTCATTGCTTTCTATTTTATGTATAGGAGTATAAGATAACTCAGATGAAACAATAACAGTTTCACTTACAGAAGATGATGCATGTGGATCATCTTTAAATTTTGCCTGAAAATCCTCTAAAGAAATACTTTTCCAAGGGTCAACAGTAACTATTTTTTTTCGCTTAGACTTTTCTTTATCCACACCATCAACAGAACGCAGTCTCTTAAGTACATTAACTACTGCTTCGCTAACACATTGCTACTTACCTCTCGAACTGATGAATATATATAAGTATATAAAGCTTTTAATAAAGAAGGAAGTTAATCCTTTGTGATGGTCTGTGCTTTTTTGGAACCTGAGATTTTCCATTGATCCAGTATTTTCCTCCAATGCCTTTTAAGAGGTCTATAAAATGCAACATCAAGTGGTTGCAATAAATGGGTAGAGTTTGCGATTAAACAAACAAACAAGATATTATTTTCTAAAGCTAACTTAAGTACCTTTCACAGAAGTGACTGCTTAGATTATCACCTATAAGAACTTTAGTTCCTGGAAGATCCTTCACAAATCTGACAAAAACGATCTCAAAAAAATTAGAAAAGCAAACAGAATCAAACCATCCTGATTTACTTCTATTATATCATACATTAGGTGGCCCACCTTCAGTCCATGTTGTCCATAGATGTTCAGCTTTATAAACAACATAAGCAGGCACCATTTGACCAGTGGCTGAACAACAAAATATGATTGACGTAGCACTTATACTACTATTTTTAATATGCTCTGGATATTTCACCCCTCTTTTGAAGATACACCGTTTAGTTTCAGAATTATCTGATAAATTTGTTTCATCAAAGTTAAAAACAATACAAGAAGGAACTTGTATTTCTTAACCATATTTCAATATAATTTTTAAATTATCAAAGAAATTTTCAGAAGATAATACTGATGCACGACACTTTTTGATATTCTGACACATTCGCTGAGTGAGAGTAGCATTGTGACGTTTTAAAAAACTAAGGGCCCGCTCTCTTGCAGGAAAGTTGTTGTAAAACTCAGTAACAATTATGCCTTCAATATCCAAAATCGACTTTCCTAATACACTAAGATCTGTTATATCAAAAGGAAAACCCCAAGCAGCAACAGCAATAGCATGTTGTACAATTGTTATTTCTTGTATATTTGAAAAAACTGTGGGCTTTTCAGGTTTTTTGGATTAAGCTTTTTAATCTTATTATACAAAGTACCAACGGGCACTCCGTAAATACATGATGCTTTTTTCTATGATAAACCATTATCAGTAGCTATCATAGCATTTGAAATTTAGCGTTCAGTATAATTTATATACTGCCTGGCATCAACTGGCAAAACTACACACACACATTTATATATATATATATGTATATATAAATATATATATATATATATATATAGTTTTTTATAAATATAATTAAATATATATAAATATGTAAATACATAATTTTATATATATATATATATACATATATGTATATATATTTATAAAATTTATATCTATATATATATATATATATATATATATATATATATATATATATATATATATATATATATATATATATATATATATGTATATATATATGTATATACATACGTATGTGTACACTTACTTTATATATACATAAAATATCTATTTTTAAACTATATATTATACTGTATATACCTACTAATTTATATGTATATTACTAACTTATACATGATAAGAAGAATTTATACAAATAAGAATAAGTTTAAAATTGTTACATGTTTCTGACATTTTATGCTGTGCAGTTACTTTGAATGTTATTCAAAGTTACCCCATATGCAAAAAATGTATACAACAAAATATGTTATGCTATACTCATGGTTATTAGTAAAGCAGGCTAAAGAATTCATTTAGTTTTTATTTACTTAATAATTATATAAGCAAATAATATTAAACTTAGACAACAAGCTGCTACACGAGCTGAGGCAGTGTACAAAGTATTCTGGCTCAATTTTTTACGAAAAATTTCCGAAATATTTAAATGATTTTTAAAGGAACAATTTCAACCAATAAACAAAGTAAAACTTTAAATAATGAAAATATAAACAATTTTTGATATTTTTATGCTTCAGGTTCGAACAGTTTAATATAAATACTTGTCATAATTACAGCCAGAAAAAAACAAAGATTTTTATTTAAAGTTAGGGGAGAGTGGTACTGAATGGACCTTGTACTGAACGGACCATTTGAAAACTAAGAACTTAACAAGCGGTGAATTGCTTTTTTTTCATTGCATATACATTTTATATACTCAAAGTCTATTTATTTTATTTTTCGTTAACTTTATTCGTAATAATGCATTTATATTTTTATTTTGTATTTTTTTTAACACAAAAGTAATTTTTTATCTTTTCAATTTATTTTAATTTACACTAAATTTTTAAGGTAAAGTTAACTATGATTAATAATAATATGATAGATATATATTTTTTACTTTGTATAACATTAGAATGAAGGTTATATGATTGCTTTAATTATATGGGTAACATGTGCATTTTGATTAGTGTACTTGATGAACCATTGATTGTACTGAATGGACCGGTTCATTTTTCTGTTAGAATATTTATCGCGCTTCAATATGTTACTTACTAAAATAAAATAGCAAATTTTTCAATCTAAACAAATAATGGAAGTGTGAACTAGGAAATAAATTAAAATAACTCATAAACTTTGGTTAACAAAGACTTTAGCACACTACATATTTACATACCTAGGTAATATGTTTAATTTGTTGTTTATTTCATTATTTGAATAATTTGATATGTCGTAATATTATCTCGATATATTAAATTATTTAAGTTGTTATTATTTAACTTCTCAGATTGAATGAAGGGTAATTATAACGAATAAGAAATGAGGATAAGTAAAAAACTTGAGTATCAAAAATTTAAGAAAAAAATCGAGAAACATTACGAATGTAATGAAACTTAATCGAATGTCTAGGTTTCTTGTAATAAAAAATATCTTGTATATCAAATTATCAGTAGCTTCTACAATAATATAAAAAATAAAGTAATAAAACCAATAATAAATATTTATTCTTGGTTTAAATGCAATTGTTTAAATTGCAATATTTAAATATTGCAAATTACTTGTTCTATTTAAATCACTAAACTTTGTTGATCATCATATACAAATTATTTTACATTCAAACTTTTATAAAATGTAGAATTTTGTCTATGTTATATGTATACATATTATATATGTAAGTGTGTGTGCTATAGTGGGATTATATATATATATATATATATATATATATATATATATATATATATATATATATATATATATATATATATATATATATATATATATATATATATATATATATATATATATATATATATATATATATAATAGCACTGATGGTTTTTTTTAATATAATATGGTTATAAGCAAGTTTTATTCATTTCAGAACGATTATGAGACATTGTAAAGTAACAGCAGTAAAAGGTGATTGGGATCCCAATAATATGATCCGAGCAGTTGAGAATATTTTGACAAAAACTTTATCTGAAAGAAAAGCTGTTGAGATATTTGGAGTCAAACGTTCAACTCTTAAGAGGAGAATTAAAGAAGCTCAACTATCACCAGACGGTTTAAATTAATTGCAATGTGTTCCATATAGTAACAGTTCAATTTTTTCAGTATCAGAGGAACACAAGCTGGTTTAATATTGTTTAGTTTCTGCAAAAATGGGATATGGTGTAAGTCCTATTAAGCTAAGAGCACTAACGTTTGAATATGCTCTCAAACTTGAGAAGAAATTACCACATTCCCATCTAGATGGGAATGTGGTAATTTCTTCTCAAGTTTGTAATGTGGTAATTTCTTCTCAAGTTTGTAATGTGGTAATTTCTTCTCAAGTTCTGCTAAACCTTGGAAAACAAATAAACATGCTGGTGTAAATTGGTTTAGAGCATTTTTAAACCGTCATCCAGAACTGGTTATAAGAAAACCAGAGGCAACATCCATTGGCCGAATGTCAGCATTCAACAAACATAATGTCGAAATATTTTATAATAATCTGCGTAAAGTTTTGATTAAATACAAGTTTTCCCCGAATGATATATGGAACGTTGATGAGACTGGTGTTACTACTGTACAAGTGCCAGAGCATGTTTTAGCAAAGAGAGGAGAGCGGCAAATTGCGTCTGTGTCAAGTGCAGAACGAAGTATCTTGGTA